>NC_089729.1:22282045-22458301 GCF_035083965.1 Branchiostoma lanceolatum
AACCACCAAAAACATTTCTGCACTAACAGTATAAATAATTTGTACTGATACACTAAACTTAAATGAAGTTGTGGTCCAACCTCCATCCATGTGTTTCATGGCTTTTTCAGCATCCTCGGCATCTTCAAAGTCGATGTAGGCAAAACCCTTGGACAGGTGAGCGTTGACTCTGTCCACAGGCAGTTCCACTGTCTTCACCTGAGAGGGAGAGGCCATCAATGTACCCATCAGGCATCACCACTGGTAAACACATTTCAGATACCTGCACCAGACATTTTCTTCTTTTATTCCATCTGAAGACAATGTGTTGAAGATGTTTCTGGTAGAGCCATTTTAAATCTTGCAAATTAACTTGCTGAAAGCAGAGCAAGTTGAGTTGCTACTAGCCTAGTGCCACCAGTTGGTTTTATCAAGGGCTGGCGTGTAGGTTAGCTGTAGGTGGACATCAGAAATACATGCACAACTCTAATTTTACCTGCATTAACATGCATATACGGGTCATACTTCACACTATAATAGGACATAAAGCCTTCTTTGTCCTCTGCCTTGGTAAAAGAGAATACATAATGTTCATTATGAATAAACAAGTCATGCCTACCTTTCCATACACTGTAAAGATCTCCACCAAGTGGTCCTTGTTGACATTCCTAGTGAGGCGGCCGACGTGAAGTTTGGTAGGTTTGGGCGTGGGGCTGCGTTTGCGTACTCTCCGTGGGGACCGCGACCTGTGGACATCAATACAAATTTTCCACTCAGACTTTTCATGATGATCGTCCAGTTCAGCATCTTTTCTTTTGAATTTTATGTACCATGAAATCACATTGGTGCGGCCTTTGTTTTGTGAATTAGATTCTTTAATCTACGAGTCAAGATGTCGTCACAACGGTGTGAACCCTGTTGTTACTGTCCCACAACGGTGTGAACCCTGTTGTTACTGTCCCACAACAGTGTGAACCCTGTTGTTACTGTCCCACAACGGTATGAACCCTGTTGTTACTGTCCCACAACGGTGTGAACCCTGTTGTTACTGTCCCACAACAGTGTGAACCCTGTTGTTACTGTCCCACAACGGTGTGAACCCTGTTGTTACTGTCCCACAACGGTGTGAACCCTGTTGTTACTGTCCCACAACGGTGTGAACCCTGTTGTTACTGTCCCACAACGGTGTGAACCCTGTTGTTACTGTCCCACAACGGTGTGAACCCTGTTGTTACTGTCCCACAACGGTGTGAACCCTGTTGTTACTGTCCCACAACGGTGTGAACCCTGTTGTTACTGTCCCACAACGGTGTGAACCCTGTTGTTACTGTCCCACAACGGTGTGAACCCTGTTGTTACTGTCCCACAACGGTGTGAACCCTGTTGTAACTGTCCCACAATGGTGTGAACCCTGTTGTTACTGTCCCACAACTGACCTTGACTTGGTTTTGCGGCGGGACACCTTCTCCACCCGCTGCTGTCCCCTAGTGCGGGTTCTTGACGAGCTTGAACTGGAACTTCCGCTGGAGGAGCTGCTGCTGGAGCGAGACCTGGAGCCACTGCTGGAACCACTGGAGCTCCCAGAGGAGCTGGAGCCTGAACTGGAACCGCTGGAGCTACGAGAACTCCCTGAGCTGGACACAAACAACAGGAGGAACCATGTTCCCATCATCTGAGGGTACAACATGGCTGGGCCATAGCTCAATTGCGTATAATGTCATTTAATCATCTTAATAATCACAACTGCTTCTGTTCTGGTACTTTCTTCATATTACGATATTAGAAAAAGATTATAATTCATACAGTCAATCTGTAGCAAGTGTCAAAACCAATATAGCCATACTCAACCCCAGAGGAGAGTGTTCTGGTTTGGCTATTATAATAATAAGATTTTTCTGAATCCAAGAACGTAATTGCATTGGTAACTTGACCTTTAACCTGGACCTGGCAGCAGTTGCATTATACAGCATCAATATTCTGATATCCCCTCCAAGTACCCTTCAGATTAATGACAGCCAAGTGTTACATGTTGTATAGCGAACAACCATTGGACAAACTCCAACCTGGCAGCTTTTAAGCAACCTAAGGTTGAGCAATGTGTTTCTGGATATTTATATTTGCAAACTACAAGTGTCGATTCAGAAGGATTTTTGGGCTTTATTTACATCCCCAATTGCAAGTAACAGGGTCAAAGAAGTGCACACATACCGTGAGAATACAGTTTAGTAGCATAGGCATAGCTTACATGTCAATTTTGAAATTGAATACCAAGGGGTACTTTTATTCCAGGGGGTACTTTTATTTGATTTTGAAGTTATTTGAGAGGTGAGAGTACTGGACATCAGTAAAGTCATCATGTTGCTGGGCATTGACTAATTAAATGTGTTTCAGACTCATCAAAGCAAAGTTGAATTTTCTTGACTACAAAATTGTTATTGCAATTGAGTTCAAATGATTATTTCTGCTTTTGTGTGCATGTGTGTGTGTGTGTTTGAGTGTGTGTGTTTGTGTGTGTGCAGGGTGCGAAATATATATCTCTCATTAAAATATTCTAGATTTTCAATTGAAACATGGAGATCGACATCCAAACAAACAAATCAATAAGTTACTTATACTTTTATCACTCTTGTGTACCCAGTCAGGAGCTGATTTTGTTTCAAATTTTGAAAGAGCATAACTCAAGAAGGGGTTGATGGATCGTCATGATATTTGGTATGTAGATAGCTTTAGTGATGACTGACCTAATCGTATGCTAATTTTGCAAATCAGGAGCTAATTTGCATAATCAATAAGGAAAGTTTATTCACTTGCTGCATACCATTGTAGGACTCTCAAACATGTAACAGAGAAAGAGAGAAATATGGATAGATCAATTATGTATATGAATACCTAATTTGCATAAAACTGTCAAATACTGTAATTCCACAGTGGTAAATGATGTGGATTTCATTCTTTCAGCATTTGGAAGTTGAGTAAATGTCAACATCATCAGACATAAATCATGCAAATGAGGAATACATTTACATAATTTATGAGCAAATGCTATCATAGCCTTCTTTGCTTAGATACGACTCATACTTTGAACAACTTGTGTTATTTGGGTAGAGAACATAGTCAACTGACATAATTCATGCAAATGGGGTCCTTATGTGCAGAATAAATGAGAAACATTTATGATACGCCCCTCGAAAAGGTAACATCAGTCAGTGAAGGTATGGGTTCGTGGAACTCTAGTTACATATATGCCCTTAAGTTACCTGCTGGAGCCGCTGCTGCTGCTGCTGCTGCTGCGATTACGCTTCCTGACACGAGGACGGCCACGCTCCTTCTCCTTCCCTTTGGTCTTCTCCTTCACTGCATCCTTCTCAGTCTTCTCCTTACTGCTGGCAGCCTCGCGCTCCTTGCTTTTACTCTTTGCCCTAAAAAGGCAAACATTACCAGTACATGATTGTATTTTCATTTCAGGTAAACCTTTGTTTGATTACTGCTAATCTTGAAATAATGGCAGTGTCTGCATGTACCCTGCAGTTGTTTAGCAGTGGTTTCTATCCTAGATTTTCACTTTCCACTTGCGGTTGATCATGTTTTTACTTCACACAGTTACACCATATATTATCAGGGTGACTGTGCACTTACTGTTCAGTGACAGTCCACAAAAGTCCATTACATGTGCTTAAAGAATTTCTCAGCCTGCAACAAACTGGTCTGGGTGGTAAGAGTACCACCAGGATAGTGACACTCAGAAAACGAGGAAGAAGAAATTAATATAACTTAGCCCAGTGCATTGTCATGTTGGCTGCATCGTATGATCCATTTATCAAAAATGTAGTTCCATGGAAGACAGATAAAATCTTGATTTCCCTTCATTTTTGTGCGCGGCCTGTCTTGGAGAGCTTGCTCAGTCATAGTGGAAATCGCGGTTGGGTCGACTCTCAGGAATCTCCCCTTTGTCGGGATCTGTTCCCTGAGCTCCCGTAGCGACCGCTCCATCAGCACTACTCTGTGCACCGGCATTCAAGCTAAGGTGTTAAACTTCATCTCTACAGTAAAGTTGTCTTTTCAAACTGATAGATCAAGATGTACGGAACGAAGTGGAATCAACAACTCAAATGCACTTGGTTTTGCAACAATCGACAACTAAAATGTGCTCTGGTGACATTTACATAAGGCCAGGGGTGTTAATGATGATGATGACTGAAGACCTTTAGGCCCCGTTCATACTAAATCGCGTAAATCGCGAAATCGCGATAATGTGGCTTAGTATGAACGCTCCAAATCGCATTTGAAATCGCCCGAAATCGCTTTCCGCGAAACCACCTCCGGAGGTGGTTTACTTGCGATTTGCCTGCATTCTGACTTAGTATGAACGCTCGAAATCGCCTTGATGCGCGTTGGGCGCTTTACTTTGCATATTGACCCTGTCATGGGTCAAGGGGTCATCTGCAAATTCAGTCTTTCCGCTCATTATACGATGTTCATCTACCTCCTAGTTTGTTGGAATATTACGCCGAATGCGGCGGAAATATGTCAGAATCGGGCGGCGATTTTGGCGTATGGAATGACGAAAATGCATGTAGTACTGATGGCCATCTTCGGGGATGTGGGGATTCAGAAGAAACTCAAGGGATCCCACCGAAACCAGAGCGTGTACGCTGAAGTGGCGACTGCCTGAGTTGGTCAAATACGCGAAAACATGGAAGTAATGCCGCACTATTAAAGGTAAAAAAACTCAAGATGAAGAACAAGAAGGTCATTGAACACAACAGTAAGAGTGGTGACAATCGAATAACGTGCCCGCTGTTTATCAAGCTGTTGGACGCGATTTTACAACTCGCGCTCGTTCGACCCCTGGTGTGAACGAATGCGACTCAGGGCGATTTCGCGATTTGCGCGATTTAGTATGAACGGGGTCTTATTGTATGTTTGTGCCCCGAGGGGCTAGATACAGGTCATTTAACACAAACCTAACTAACATCTACATCTATACAGTGAAAGATGTACAGTACATTGTGTAAATAACCCACAACTTGGCCGTCATTGGCTAATTGATACAGTTCCCCGTCATGCCTGTTCCTCATCTATGTGGATGTTTCTCCGTCATTAGATTTAGTGTTAAGATGTTCTTCTTTAATATCAAAATGTATCAGTATGAAAGATATACTTTGAAGGGGTATTGGATGCCATCCATTGGTATTTTTGTTGGTGTGTGGAACATACCGGAAGCCCTGGTGACCAAAGAGCGTGTGCCATGTTTATTGTCGCCCATAACACAACAAGTGGATATTTGCTGCGCCGTATATCAACGACTTAAAACATTTAAACATGAATCATTGTACACGTTGCTCAATATTGCTACGTTCTAATCTACGCTTATGTTGGAGCAAGCAGTCGCCGTAATCGCCAAGTTGACACTTTATCTGGTGGTGTTTACGAAAGGGAAACCGTCCCCGCCTCCGAAGTCTGTCGGCTTGAAAACCAGCAGAATTTGTGAAAATTATTACTAGATAACATAGATATTACATCAACTACAATGTATAATCATTGCAGTAATGATAGATCGTTCACATTTAGATATCAAAAAGAACAAATGACAGAGAAACATCCACATAGACGGGGAACTGGCATGACGGGGAACTGGCATGACGGGGAAACGACTAGAAGTCATACAGTATATCAATATATAATTTGTTACGAAGGTTGTTACAAAACTGCTTCAATCGTCACAAAATGCAATCTATTTTGACCAGATACGTCCGAACTTAGATTTGCACCATTGCCTAGGCATTGCCTAGGGAGAGCCCTGAGTGATATCTGAAGTCAGTAGTACAGTACTACATAAAGCATAGCTGTGACGGAAGGTGTGTGTGTGTGGGGGGGGGGCAGTGTCACAGTGTGGCAAATCAAGTTCGCGTTGAGATGAGTTCGCGCTCAGAAGGTCGACGTGAAAAACGCGGACATAAAATTGACGCCAACATGAACATACTGACAGTATTACTATTAGCCAAATCTGCCCGAATACAACGTTATCCCGCTGGTTTACTCCACATTTGTGGTGTCGGCGAAGGTAATAGATTATCTGTGGTGCTCTCATCAAGCAAGTCTACAGCAAATACTTGAGCTGCTGTTAACGAGAACGAGCTGCAGAATTGCTATGGAATTAGAAACGTGAGATATGCAAAGGTATAGAGGTAAACCACCAAATAAATGCCCAATCTTTCGTGCATTATTTTTCCGCAAGCGATTCAGATAATATTTCTTCTTTGTAGTTCTTCCTCTTCAGACCATTTGTGACCATCGATGCGCTACCAGACGATACCCATGTGTCGTGACTCACCTTCACAACACTGGAAAACTTTGCAATAAACTATTATAACCAAATTCATGCAAAGAACACTGCAAAGTTGTTACTCACATTATTTCCCCCTCTGTGTTCACAAAGCCACGCTTGTCTGGGGGAGGGGGGCACGCGCAATGGACTGTGGGTACTGTCCAAGCAGATGTCGGGGGTTGAGAATAACGTAGGGGGTATATCCAAGGAGGTTTATATATCTAAACAGAAAAATACTTTAAGGATGATATCTATATGTTTTGAGTATAAAAAACACAGGTAATTGAAAGTTGATTGTATGATATTTATATCTAATGCAGCATCGTTGCTGTTTTATTCAAGTAAATTGTGCGAAACATTGGAAATGAAATAGTGGGTTCGTCCAGAATGATCTAAAAAATGTTGGGCACCACACCGCGGTAGTTCGGAATTTAGCATGTCTTTCCTGTGGTCCGCATTTTTATCTCTTCACCTACACACCATGAGAAATACAAAGTTCAAACCTCTTGGAAATACTAAAGTTGCCACAAAATCGCACGTACCTTTTTAGTGAAAAACATTGGTGCGAGATCTACAAATGGAGGTCAGAGGTCACGACTTTTCTTAGGTGGAAAACGCACGAAACATCCTGGTTCGGTACTGAACACACCCCTTAGTTGGGGCGCCTGGGAGTGTGGGACACTATCAAAGTTGTTCCTGAAGTCTGGAGTATCCCATGGCGACCCTTAAGGAGGTGCGGGACCGAGTGATGGGCAGTATGGGCCGGACCATGTACACACATGTAGCGGAGGGACCCATCAATGCCTTAAGTACCTGCAAGGACGGATCCCAAGTCGTCTTAGCAGGCCGCAACGTCTTCAAGATATATGGCATCGAGGACGAAGAGTTTACAGAAAGAGCAAATCTAAGAGTTGGTAGGAAGCTGTCGTTGAATTTCAGGTAAGAAGCAGGCGTGTGGTGTCTGCATATGTGAGCTGACATGATCATGTACATGTAATTACTTTGATACCTTGATACCATGCCACTTGCAGGATAGAAGGTGTCTGTCCTGATCTTGTACGTCCAGTATCAGGGTGTTGTATGGGCTATATAAGCCCATTCACGGTTCTGATTACGCATGTGCAGTGTCAAAGGTGAAGGCCCCCGGCTTGTAAACAGTTCTCGTCTCCACATTGTCTAGATTTGCACAACAACACTCAGACGGGTTTTGTTTACGTCTCAGGCCTGGGGGCCTTTATCATTGACACTGCACATGTGTAGTCGGAACCGCGAATGGGCTTATACAAGGCAGCAAGTAAAAGTTAGTAAGCCCTGCAACAGTCGCCATGGCTAGGTATGAAGTTAGATGAACGAAGTTTTAGGCCGTAAGCAAGACAAGACAAGACAAGATTTAGCAACTCCAGAAACCCCAAGTTAATCCACAACAGTGCTTAATACGGCACAAATCAATAGAAAACAGCATCGGGCCGCCAGGTAGCAGAAAGTGGGAACTACCTTGAGATTTTCTTTACCAACAGTTATAATATCTTGTGCTGCTGGTGTAGAAGCTGGAGGGTGATCACTCCTACATGTACACCTCTTACATACAAAGTTTGTGTTTTCCCTCAGACTACCCTTGATGTTGCTGCATCTTTTATGTATCCAGTGACGACACCTTCCACAGAAAATAGAGTTGGTACCTGCACCTTCCTGGCATATGCCACAGGGGAACTTCCCAGTCTCCTTTACCGGTCTAGTGTCGGCATGTCTGCTGTGCAGAACCATACTCCATAGTCTTCCCATGTTCACTCGGAGACCATGTGACCCCATACTGTTCTTCCAGCAGATGAACCTTTCTTTCAACTCCTCAAGGGTCTCTGCTGCTAGCATCAAATGATGATGATGATTTTATTCAGTAAGAAGCTCGTGGATTATGTTACAACATAATCCGAATTCTGTTCTTAGTACAAAAGTGTTTCAACATACAATCTTGATACAATTCCAAAATCACAATATCATTACATTTAAAAAAACTTTGCATGTAGTAAAATCCAAACTTTCTTAAATCAAGTTAGCCACATCGAGACATTATCACGTATGACATTATGTGAAGAGAATGAGAACAATATAATACATATAACAAATAATACAATAAAAACAGTGCTGATGGTACTACTGATTGAGTGGCTTGTTATAGAGCCGAATAGCAGTGTGCAGAAAGGAGTTGCTCAGCCTCTTAGTGCGGGCTTTCGGAACGCTTATTGAGCTAAATCATCTGCACACAACATCTCCCACGGACAGCCGGTCCAGAACTCTCCAGACAATACTTCCATAACAATGATAAACAGCTGTGTACTGCAGCTGAGCCTCGGTGTACTCCAACTTTTATCTCAAAGTCTGAGCTGTAGCTGCCGTTCACACCTACACTAGATTTAGCATGTCTGCACATGGCTTGTACTGCCCTGACTATCCATTCCTCTACACCCAGCCTTCTCATGGCCCACCATAGAACTTCTCTTGGCATCCTATCAAAGGCCTTCTCCAGGTCAACGAACATGAAAAAGTTCCTTCCTCTTTGTAACATGTTTTTCTTGCAGCCGCGTCAATATGAATATTGGATCTGTGGTGCCTCTCCCATACAGGCATAAAACCAAACTGCATTGAGTCAATGTTCACTTGCTGTTTCTAATGAACGGCTCAATTACCCGTTCAATCACTTTGAGCACCAGGTAGTTTCCCATCTCCAAGGCATCACCTTTACCCTTGTAACAGTTTATGATATGTATGACAAAGTCCAGTCATCTGGAATACACTCCTCACTGATGATTGGCCAGAAGTGCTATTTGGTCAACAGCAATAACGTTTTATGGTAAACTCCGAGGAGCTGCTACTTATTATGTAGATTTAAAATGGCCAATTAGCTTGACGCAAAAGATTACGCTCTTCATTGAATTTGAGTGGTCGGTCGGCAGAATTAAAATGGCTGATTATGCTCTATGCAAAAGGGTATGCAGGCCCCAATACAAGCTGGGTGAGTGAGCAACTAGACTACATGTGCGCGAAAAATAGTTAATTAAGCAACTGGATGAAATTTTGAAACAGTCAGACGTTTCAGACAGCATCTGCTGTCTTTTGTCAGTGACGTCAGTCAGTCAAGAAAGCAGATGCTGTCTGAAACGTCTGACTGTCTCAAAATTTCATCCAGTTGCTTGAGTAACTATTTTTGGCGTATGTTATTACCTGGATATCTTACCTTCATCAACGTAGACTAGATGTACTTGACTAAATGTTTTTTGTGTCCTGCAGCTGCGCAGATGTAGCCTGGCACCAGCTGGATGACAACCTCCTGGCGACTGCAGCTACAAATGGAGCAGTCATCACCTGGAACCTCAGCAAGAGTTCCCGCTCCAAGCAGGACCAAGTCTTCACTGAGCACAAGCGGACAGTGAATAAGGTGCCTGTGCTGAAGTTTAGATTCCTCTACGGCAAATGAATTATTCGTTACAAAATTCCACTCTGGACAAATTTTACTTCTTTTCTAGGAACATGTAATTCAGGGTGGCCTCCCATGGCCATGTATAATACTATAAACCCTTAAGGTTCAATCGTTCTGATTTGATTTGATCTATTTAAAGTGAAATAAATGTTTTAGCTCTTACTCTTAGTTTGGAAAAGGCAAAATATAAACCCTGTAGTCCTCTAGACTTTGTTTATCTGTGTTAGCCCTCTCAACTTTACCTCATTAACAAATGCAAATGTCTTCTATCAATGTCTGCCAAACTAAAATTTCTTTACAGGTGATGCCCTTTGAAAATCAGTAGAAAGAAACTAGAAAGGCAACATTTCCCAGAAAATACGGGGTATTCCCCTCCCATTAACCACGAAAGAAATATGAAGTCGCTGTATAAATAATGCAAATTGGGTCCTCATTAGCGCTATAGCAGAACTCACATTCCGTTGTATTTACCTTTTCTAAAGCTACCTACACCTCCAATATGACATCTATAGCATGTACGGAAAGCAAAATATGAAGTTCCGCTTAAATGATGCAAATGAGGCCCTCATTAGCATAACTCACATTCTGTTGTATTCGCCTTTCCTAGCTGGCCTCCGATGCAGACTCCTCCCGGCTGTTTTCTTTTTCAAGTTACAGTTTTTATACTATTACATTTTTTTTTCTTACTGCTGGCCGGGAAGGAGTCTGCGTCCACTCGGCGTCTCAAAAAGAAATTAAAAATCACTTAGTGGCAATCGGCATGGACTTGTGAAGTCCGCGCCCTGCGAAGGGTGCACGCACCGCTGGCTCCACGTTCTCACGCCGTAACCATCGACCATGCGCCCTGCTTTGTCCCGACAAGTTTCCATAACTTGAGGTTCATCGGGGTCACCGTCTCTTTCAAAATACGAAAGTCAGGAACTTACAAGGTAATGCAGAACCTCATTGGTTTGACATGCGCCCGTAATTGATGATATTTCCCGAGAGGAGTGTGTAACTGTTGCAAGGGAGGTATGGGGTTTCCCCAGTTTGAGGCCATCAGAACTGCCGTCAAAGGAAATATTGTTTGGTGGTTTCTTGGGACTAGCGGCCGAGCTGACCGTGGCAAATTGATTCGTTTTCAAATCTGGCTAATTCCGCAACTTAATTAGAAACCAAAGATGATGTTGCAAATCAGCCTAAGACATGTGGATCTGTTTTAGTGGCCGTCTGAAGTAGCGACCTCACTTGCCCCCCTCCCCAATTCTGCCTGTTACGGACTGACACATAAACATCCGACAAAACAAACGACCGCCTTCAATAGCATAAATGCCCACATCGATTTAAAAGATAGTTTTGTCTCGCGGACGTTGCTGACCCCGACGTGTGTGTTATTTTTTTTAGCTGGAAATTTAACTCCCGTAACAAACCAGGCGTGTGCCGGGCCCATTCAGTTAATTGTTCCTCCGTACGTGTGAATTACCCCTGCGGGAACATGTGAATTACCCTTGCGCGAACATGTTAATAGCCTCTCTGAAAGACTTTTTTAATCTTCTTTCCTTTGAGACGCCGAGTGGATGCAGACTCCTTCCCGGCCAGCAATAAGAAAAAAAAAATGTAATAGTATAAAAACTGTAACTTGAAAAAGAAAACAGCCGGGAGAAGTCTGCATCGGAGGCTATTTCCTAGCATTTACCACAGAAGAAATATGAAGTTTCTGGATGAATTATGCAAATATGGTCCTCATTAGCATAATTTACATTCAGGTGTATTCCTCTTTCCTAAAGGTACCTACACCTCCAATATGGTATCCGTAGCATTAACTGTAAGGGAAATATAAGTTCCTGCATAAATTATGCAAATGAGATCCCATTAGCATAATGTACATCCCAGTGTATTCATACGTCCTAAAGGTAGCCACATTTCCAATATGGGATCTGTACCATTTACGGTAAGGGCAATACAAGTTTCTGCATAAATTATGCCAATGAGATATAAATTTGAGTTATGCTCCTTGTTGGATGATTGATTGATTGATGATGTCCCACTATTTGAAGAACTCTTTTATCATGTGTGTTGGAACTGTTCCCAGGTGTGTTTCCACCCCACAGAGCTGCATGTTTTACTGAGCGGCTCCCAAGATGGCACGGTCAAACTGTTCGACCTGCGGAAAAAAGAGAGCGCAAGTACGTTCCACGGGAGGTCGGAGAGCGTGCGGGACGTGCAGTTCAACCCTCACAGGTACTATACTGTGACTTTGGTCAGGTTTTATTTCATATGGCTCTCTACTGTAGTGCCAGTTGTACGTACTACCCTTAGATATTCAATGATCTTCACACCAGCAAGTGCTTTGAACTATTACATGTAGATGCAGATGTAGATGCACATGTGTATGTTGTTTTCTTGTCTTTCCAGTTTCCTTTTCTCGGTTTACCATTCTCAGTTTTTGGTTGCCCTTTTTTGTTTTCCTTCTCTCAATTCTTTGTTTCCCTTCCTCCGTTTGTGGTAGGAACATATTAAATAAAAGACAAAACATTTTTTACCAGTATCAAAAAGCAGCAAACTAGAAAGCATGAAGAAAATTTCAAAATTAGCAGTACTACGTCATCATTAGACATAAATCATGCATAGGAGGGCTTCATTTACATTTTCTATGAGGAGATACATGTAGATGAGGAGATGGTGCAATAGCCTTTGTTGCTAAGATAAGACTTTTATACTTTTAACAACTTGCATTATTCAGGTTACAAAGTGAAGGTGATCAACTGATATGATTTATGCAAATGAGGTCCTTATTTGCATGTGATCTATGAAAAAACGAAAACCCTAAGGTTTCTGTCATCACAGTGAACATGGCGACCAGTTTGGAACCCAGCACAGTGTCTTAGAAAAAAAAGTACACTTGAAATGCTGCGTAAGCAAAATTATAGTACCTTGCAATTACAATCATTATGATTAAGCACTCTTTGTCTCTCAAAAAGGTGTTTTTTGCAAATTGCAGTGTGAGCTTTGGATCTGGTCTCAATGCTCACTGTGACAGTCATAATTAGATTACCTTGCAAAGAATCAAATCAATCAAATCATAGTGAAGTAACAGCCTACTAAAGTCTACATCAATCATAGATGTAGAGAATTGTTTTTGGTTCATGATTTTCTGAAAGAGCTCAATATCCCATGAGATCACCAACTCTGATTCACTAAGCCTGTTAATTATATGTACATTTTAAAAGTTAATACCAGCCCGAGGCTACATATGTAGAATTATAACACAAGGTTGCAGAAAGTTTTTTCTAAATTGCAGTTATCATTTCTGACAAACTTGCAAAATTGCAACAACAAAAAGTACATTGTAGTACAGCTTATAAAAAAGAAGTATTTTGAGCCGAATGTGGTTATAATGGATGATCTCTTTGTAAACACAACAGCTGGTAGGTATAGCTTGTGTCTCTCACAGTGACAGACACAGAACACTTTAACTAAGTATCTAAGTGCTGACTGGATTGGCCTCATCCCACTTTTGACACCATTGAAGTTGCTTTTCATCCACACCCGGGTGACATCTTAAGAGAAGAAGAACTTTATTGCATGACAGTAATTATTGCACACGATACAATGTATGGCAACAACTATCAAAACATAATACAAAATAGAGGTATAGAATAAAACTTGACATCCCAATTAGGGTTTTGATATAGTGTTACAGTCGAGTGGGGCTAATCATTAGTTTTGGCATTTTTGCTAATGACAGTCTTTTATACCAGTTTTTGCATTGTTGGGTATGTGGCATCTAAAGATGTATTCAAATCTGTCTGTAGCATCGAGACTCTTAAAATATGTTGTACTTGGTTTGAGAAATCTAAATAATTATTGCATAAAACATCATATGAACACCAAGTGAAATTCATCTTCAATTTGCTGTGGACAAATTGGGACTTGGTCAGGAGCTACACTATAATATCTGCCCGTTTCCATAATCAATTTATGACTGCTGATTGTAACTGACTTACAGTCAAACCTGCCTAGGCAACCACCTTTTCAACACGACCACCTGGCCATGGCGACCGCTTTTTCTCGGTCCCAAAAATTTTTCCCATAGGCACAAGCATTAAGCTGCCTGCCCAAGGCGACCACCTGTCCAACGCGACCGCGACCGCCACGAATTGGGACCGCACAGAGCACAATCCCTGCCCATGGCGGCCGCCTAATTTTCAAGCGTGTGGTGACATCGGATCATTTTGCTGTCGGATTTCACGGAAATGTTTTCCAGACTTTGAAGGACAAAAATAAGGGCAAAAATATATGGAATAGGAATGTTATAGCATCGATTCCTCCATGAAGTGTTTTAATAAAATGTTCCCCCTATAAACACTGTAAAGACAAATGTTTGTGATGTTGTTGTGCCTATCGTAATCTTATAGTTTACCGCAAACTCAGTTCCGTTTAAACTCAATTTTCAAAACGATTACGTAGTGCATGGCGTCAAAAAGTCAGATTTCACAGAAATTACTATCTATTTCTTGTATTTTCAAAAAAAATGTGTCTGTGTCTTACTAAAGTCCGCCGAAAAATGACTTCGCGGCGGGCAAAACATGGGGCGAGAAATGTTGTTCCTTGGTCCCGACGCCATCTTGGATTTGGCGCGGCCCGGATTTGGCGTGCCGCTGACCTTTCTAAAACACGATGCTTTTGTGTATGAACATTAACGAATACTCTAGTTATTGATGAAAATTAAAATTATTATTTTCCTTTTTATTTCCATGAATCTCACAAACCTTAATTGGACGCTGTGCGTTCTGATGCTCAGACTTACCTTTCGATGCGGTCGCACAGAGCTTGGCGGCGCGGCGCGACGAAATCACACCGTTCCGTTTTCATCTTAAGTTGTCAGATCGCAAACTTTTTTACCCTTTCATCCAGCGGTGGGCGCCCCAAAAAAGAATAGGGAGATCATCGAGGCAACCATTGTTTTGTAGTAGTCAAAATTATGACGAAAATTTGTACACGATGTAGCGGTATACAATTATTACAACGATAACGGAAAACGTAATTTTTGTAGGATCTTTCTGTCAATGAGAATTGAACCTGGTGGGGGTCATGCTGTCTAAATTCACATAATTTTCCATCCATTTACGCACTGTATTTGAAAACCTCGACCTGGAAACATGTGAGTGGAATCCTCTTCATGGCGACCACCTGTCCATCGCGACCGTTTTTGCTCGGTCCGCCGGGTGGTCGCCTTGGGCAGGTTTGACTGTATTGCTTTACATATTTCAAAGACAGTCATTTTTATCATACATTTATTTTTCTTGTTCAAAACAATTTTGTTAAGAAAAGATAGTTTTGAATTATTTCTAACACAACTAAACCACTCTTGTATGTGTGTATCTTGTAGCCGATAGCAAAGTTAGTGGGCAATATAACCTACTCTATAATCCATATATGTCCAAAGCGGTGGTTATTGAGACTCCCTACCCACGTCTGGTCCTCACTACTTAATCACACATTCTAAAGTCATACAGACTTTGCTGAATGACTGCATCTGGAAAAGGTGATGGCAGCCATGTTGACGTTCATCTACCCACTCTGCTGTTTATTGACTATTGTTCCCTCATATAAACCTGAGGCTAAGCTATGCCTCAGGCTTTAACAGATTCTGCATTGCAAAGAACGGGCCTTGACGAAAGCCTGCGAACTTAAAATGCAAATGTAGCCAGGGCGCTGTTGACGTTAGTTGACACTCTCATGCTTACTCATGATACCCAGGCTAATTTTATGTACACAAGTGCCTAGATTTTTTTTCAAAGGCCAACATGCTCTAATGCAAGGTGAGGGAGTATGGGAGCAAGCACAGACTAAGAAGGACAGACTAAGTACTCTAGCTCCATTATTGTCAGCAGACTGCCACCCAGGGTAGGAGCAGAGTTTGGCAATCTCTATGTGGTAGAATCTTCAACTTGCATGTTTATTTTCTTTGTTATTACATATTCAAACCACTAACTTTGGCAAGGGGGCCCAGTTTGATATATTCAATATTTCCAATGCTGCCCCGATGCTTCCATTCTATTGCACATGTTGTGTATTTGTCTCCTACTGAACAACTGTTCTTCTTGTTTCTTTCCTTGTGTCTGTGCCTACCACTGTGACAGTGTCATAAGGTACTATCTTCACTTGTTTGGCATGCGTAGGAACCGCCCAATGTCCCTCATGCTGTCAGTTGCCAGAATTTTGTTGCTAATGACGGTCAAAGATGATCTCATCTTGACAGAAAAAATTGGTCTTATGAAAAAGACCAAACACAGGAGGCGAGACTAGTGAGATTGCAGGTGGCAGCTGTGAACTGGAGATTAAGGTTCCACCAATTTTATTTCTTCAAGACTTTAAGAAAAATCATGGAGCGGACGGAAAATAAAGATGAAAAAAAGACCCAGGAGACACAACGTCAGAAAGCCAGGCTGGTTTGTGTTTCCAGTTACCCGACCGATCCTGGCAAAAACCTGCCGACCCTCGCCTTTTTATTTTGGTCGGCCGCTGGTATGGGAAGGGACGTGAAATGATTTAATTGATGTGGCATCTGAGTGAAATTCAAAACAGACTCTCTGTATTTCTTACACTCTTAACAGATGAGGGCTTGGAATAGATGCTGTAAGAATATGTAGTAAACATTGTACTTCTTTGTTTAGTTTATCAATAAATACTTGTGCTGCTACAATAATTATCTGTATAATTACAATATGATGTAGAAAGTACCAGACTGTGCCTGATGCATTTTCAGTTTTTCATTGCTAAAATGTATTATTTTGTCACGTAACTTTGGCCGACATCTTGAATATACCGATCAAGGTTTTGCTTCACATTACCTGTGTCAATTTGACTGCTTCAGGTCACTCTTTGATGAACTTGACATATGGAAACTATCCCCCAGGATTCGTTGAAAAACGCCGCCAGGCGATACTGTATTCCTGGATAAATAAATAAACAAACAAACAAATAAATAACGCTACTTCACCTAAATCCGCAGGTTGACATATATCCGGTATTTTTAAAATAGGGCATTTAGGGGTATGTGCTAGATGCAACATCAGTTATGCGGAAAGAAATGCAAACTTGACAGACTAATGTATTCAGAACATTGTCTCAAAAACTTCAATAACCCTGCATCTGAAGACGACGATGTAAAAATCTTTCCACCCCAGAATGGAACAAACTGACCTCGTCATGGAAGCATTTGAGCCTCAGTGCATGTACATGTGTATGCTGGAGCAAAGTGTTTTTTTGCGATGTAGCCGCGTGGAACTTAATACTGTAATTCACTTTAAGTTCACGGTAGCAAAATTTCACGGTGTAAGAAAAAGGGACATTTTCACTGAACTCTAACTTCACGGTGGAAGCAAGTGATTTACAGAAAGGACATGTGGAGAAATCATAAATAGGTTTTTCACTGTGATGATAAGTTCACAGTACAGAGGTGACAGTGAAAACAGTGAACTTAAAGTTACAGTGAAAGAAACAAGAATTACAGTAGCTGTTTTGTCATGATTTTTTGTGTGCTTAGTTTATATCTTGAGCACTGTTCAACCCAAAAAATAAACAACAGCTGCTTTATAAAGTTAGTTAGCGGCAATAATTATGATTCTAAAGAATATTCTCCTTGCGGAAAACAGTTACGCCACCACAAAAATCCCGCTGGTCTCAAGGCCACAAGCGGTCCTTTAAAATTGCAATGTTTTTGTATATATGTATAGCATCAGTGGTAATCAATAATATCAATATGTAACAAAAAGAAATTATGGTTCATTCTTTTGCCAGATTGGTGTTAATTAACCCTTACCGAAAAAATTCATCAGATTTAAGGAAACTAGCGTTAACTGCAAAACACAGACAAACAGAAAGCCAAAATACCTCCCAGTAAATTAGTAGCCTCCTTCATTGACCACATGACCTGTAAGTCTGTTGGATACTGTAGGAGTTGAAAGATGATTGACAGAAGGGGTGAAAGACTGTGGACATATCATGTTACTTCTTCATTCATTCCAGGGACTACTACTTCTCTTTTGCCTCTACTCATGAGAATGGCAACGTGCTTCTGTGGGACCTGCGCCGACCTGACAAAGCCGAGCGGTTCTTCACCGCGCACAGTGGCCCTGTCTTCTGCTGTGACTTCCATCCCGACGATAAATCTTGGCTGGCCACCGCCGGGAGGGACAAGGCCATCAAAGTGTGGGAAGTCGTGCCGTACAAGCAGATACAGGAGGTCCACTGCGTGCAGACTATCGCCTCGGTCGGTCGGATCAAATGGCGCCCACAGAGAAGGTATCATATAGCCAGTTGTTCCCTTCTGGTAGACTTCAGTATTAACATCTGGGACATACGCAGACCGTACATCCCTTTTGCAGCCTTTGAGGAACACAGAGACGTTACAACGGGGATCACGTGGCGCCAGGATCCGCACATCTTTCTGTCGTGTTCCAAGGACTGCACTGTGTACCAACATGTCTTCCGAGATGCTAAACGCCCTGCTGACCATGCTAACCCCATGGGACTATGTTTTAACGTCAAAGGAGACATCTCATTCGCCGCGAGCGAGGCTTTGGGAGGCGGAGGGAGGGCTAAGGGAGGATCTGGGATGTATGCCTCCACGCGGCTTCCGTCTTTCTTCCGGAAAAATCCTGACCCAACCGAACAATTCCGTTCTGTGAACAGCAACTTGAGCGTCTTTACAAATAGAAACCGGGAGAATCCAACGGCAATGGATTGGTTTGTAAAGACAGCAGAAAACTATTGTTTGACCGGTCGGCCCTTGTCAGAACTATGTGAACACAATGCACGAGTGGCGCGCCAACTGGGAAGACATCAAATTGTGCAGACTTGGCTCATGCTAAAGCTGATCTTCGCCGGACTGGGTGCAGTAAGTGATAAAGGTGTTGTCACTAGTCCTAGTCTAGGCAGGATAGTGTCTTTGTCCACAACTGGTGGCCAGGGTGATCTACTGGACAGAGTATCCCAGCACAATGAGACTTCAACAGTGACTGACATGCAAGAGGCCAAAAGCACAGAGCCACCCGGTATTACCAAGGAGAAAGATCCCTCTGAACCAGGGGATGCCGAGCCCAAGTCGGCCCTGCCACAACCCCCAGCCACGGACAGCGCAGCGCATGCTGACCTCACTCACGTACACGGAGACTTCTTCTTTGGTGACGGAGAAGGGGGCGGAGCCTACAACGACTACGACAGTCTGCCCAACATGGATCACATACAAGACTGGACTCTTCCTGGGGAGGCGTTTCAGCCGCGACATGAAATCATCGACCGTAACCCCTCCCCCGAGGAGCTGGACAGGCCCGACTCCCCAACCAGTATCAACGAATCGGAAACCGTCAGTTTGAGCAACGAGAAGTTCCTAAAGGGAACGGTTCTGACGCCGACTCCCATGAACCCGTCGTTCCTGGACGTGCGGCTGCTGTCCCCCCTGGTGGTGAACATGCTGCACCAGTATGCCGAGCAGGGCGATGTGCAGATGACGGTGTCTGTCATGATCGTTCTGGGGGACCACCTGAAGGACCAGGTAGAGGAACAGATCCAGGAACACTGGCTCATGTCATACGTGGACATGCTAGGCTGCTTCAAACTGTGGATGGTCGCCACGGAGATCGTCAAACTAAGCTATCTGATCGGAGTTCCGAGTGTGGGAACACTGAATCAAAACTCCACGTCCATCCACTCCAACTGTAACCACTGCAGCAAGCCTCTCACACAGAAGGGCTGGCTCTGCACAAGGTAACCAACACTTCATATCAGCCCACAACAATTTCACTTTTTCCTTTAAATTTCTATAATTTGCTGTTTCATTTTCTGATTTAAAAAGGACCACAGTTGTGATATTTTGCATATATCAATCTATTACAACTTATGGGAGTTTGAAAAGAAATGTTTGAATTAGAGCTGTGTACCTAAACAAATTTTAGGTACAGGTACAGGTACACAGGTTTAGGTACAGGTCCGGACCTGAACCTGTACCTAAACTACTTGTTCAGAAAATGCTAGATTTTCAATAAGGACAAAAGCATGTTTGAACTGGTAAAAACATAATATTTGATTGTGCTAGGTATTATTTTTATGAAAACACATGAAAATTTGACTCCAGCGATTCAAATGTGTTTTCTGTGCTTTAGAGTGGCTTTAGAGCACTGCCACGGTAATTTCATAGTAATTTTATCGTTCAAAGTGGCCATCCCCTGAGTCAGGTCCAGTACCGATACAGCAGGGTCAGGTATTTTGGACCTGTACCTAATTGATTGTACCCGGTACTGTATTGGTACAGTGTACCGGTACACAGCTCTAGTTTGAATATATGAGGTGCTAGCTAGCCATGCGTGTATGGTAGCTGTTTGGCTCCTGTGGTAGCATGTTGGTCTATGGTCTATATAAGCATCAAGAGAAAGAATATCAGACTTTAAAGCTGATGTTTCTTGTTTTCCAGATGTCAGAAGCTGGTGAACACCTGTTCTGTATGTCACCATGTAGTGAAGGGTCTGTACGTGTGGTGCCAGGGCTGCAGCCATGGCGGACACATTCATCACATCCAGGAGTGGCTCCGCACCAACCAGCAGTGTCCCGCAGGCTGCGGACACTGCTGCCAGTACACCTGATCAGCACAGCACACCGCAGGCTGCGGACACTGCTGCCAGTACACCTGATCAGCACAGCACACCGCAGGCTGCGGACACTGCTGCCAGTACACCTGATCAGCACAGCACAAATACTGACATAACTCAATATTCATTGGTTTTTACAGGGACTTCATTCACATTTTAAGTAAGCATTGAAAGCACATAATCCCGGTGACATGATTTTGCATAGGAGACGTCACAACAAACATAAATAAAAACCACCACCAACATGATTCAACATTTTCAGTGCACACCTGCAACCTGTCCTTTACAGCTGAATATTCAGGTTCATTGTGGAAATGTTAGTGACTGCATGTAGGCAAGAATTCAGGCTTGTTTTTATGAACAATAAGTCAGCTATGTACATGTATGCAGCAGCTTGTATAATTATACAAAAGTGATTCCTAATGGATTGAAAGTAGCTACATGAACTACAAAGCTATGCAATAAGACAGCAAAGTCTTTATTTCAGAAGGTAATTTGTAGAAAGGTAAGGATAGTGGTTTGGATATTTACAGAAAATACTCCTAAATTGCAGATGAAATTTCTGACAACTAGTATTGTTGAGGTACTGTAAATGCAGAAATGTTTGCGGTGGTTTTATGTTCACGGTTTTTGTGGTGAACTTCTTACAGGGAACTTTAAATCACCGCAAAAAGTGTTCCATTTTTAAATGTGACTGTAGTGCTACTATTGTTTCAGACGCAAACTCAAAACCTGGTGGCAAATGCTCCATTTTTTCTCTACCACGAAATTAACTCCTCGCGAACATTTCTGCATTTACAATAATGGGGAAAAAAGTAAAATTGTCAAGGCCTGGTAACAATGAACTGTGGACCTATATAATAACTGTAATACATGTAGTTCAAAGGTTTTACATTTCAAAATATAGTCTGCTACCTGTAATGTCAATAATCACCACATGCATGTACCCTGAGGTAGTAAACAGTTTTGTTCTAGTTGGACAAGTTGTTTTTGACCTCACATTCCCTTTATAGTAAAATCAGTTTTTATCCAGAAACAAGAAAGAGAGTAGGTCCAAAGCCCAGGTCACGATGGTCGTGTGACCAGACATGCAGGGAGACACAAATTCACAGCTAGAACAAGAGTCCATAGGACACAATTCTCCGTGAAGTATTTATAGTGTGTACATTGTGGGTGAGGTGTTTGTTAATTTCCTTTCACACAAGCTTTGTAATGATATATACATCATTGAAATTGATCAAGAAACAACGGAGATATGATCGACCAAAGTTTCCAAACTTTTTTGTGCTGAGTGTATGTAACAGGGACACTAGTTCTACTTTTGGAACACTCCATGACATTTAGAGCCATTATTTACCCTGTGTATTTGGTTAGGTAGAAAGGTAAACTGTTATTAGAAGACGCCTCCACAAGTGACGACTTTTATGTGTGTGTAACAGGGACACTGCTATTGTGTCGAGCCTTTCAATGATTATTTACTTTAAAAGTTATGTAGACTTTGTTCGTTGTGTTTGTTTCCTCTCTGCCCTTAGCTAAATTGAATACCCGACCCGACCTATCCTCCGATGCAGACTCCTCCCGGCTGTTTTCTTTTTCAACAAATTCAAGTTACAGTTTTTTATATTATTACATTTTCTCTTATTACTGGCCCGGCCAGCAATAAGAGAAAAAAATGTAATAGTATAAAAACTGTAACTTGAAAAAGAAAACAGCCGGGAGGAGTCTGCATCGGAGGCTAACCCGACCAATGAAATACCAAATCTGGAATGTGCCCCGGATGTTCGTCGAGTATGCTATGTGTACGCTATCTGTACGTTATATGTGCGTGTCGCATACGTTACTGATACGTACAATGCGCGGCAATATCGCAGGACGAACGGCACTAATTCGTGACATATGTTTTTATTTGCTATATATACGTTCGTTCATCGAGCGTTGTATCTGCATGCGCTGTAAGTACGTTATGTGTACGCTGCTCAGAGCTCGTGCCGCAAGAGAAGCGTATTACCGCGTATGAAGCGCGAACGCATAGCGCACTCGTACCGCACTCGACTGATGTCTGACGGATGCACTGCGCATTTATAACGTTTGAGCTGCGTAACAGCGTTCGGACGAAAGTTTTTGGTAGTTTCAAAATTTTCAGGCGTACGGGCCGTACCTTGCGTGTGCCCTGCGTATGCCTGCGTACCTAAGACATTCACAAAACGATTAAGATACGCATGAGGTGCGTATTGTGCCGACGCCTGCGTATGACAAAAATGTTAACACACGGACATGATATACGCACAAGTGTGACAGGGCCCTTAATGAGGACAGGCACTCTGCGTTACCGATAAATCCGATATCTTTCAGTACTCAAGCGATCCTCATATATGGTAATGTTGATCATATAATGGAAAGGTTAGCCTTCTATTCAATGCTAAATATGCCACAAAGTCAAGCTCTCGCCCGTATTACATCAACCCGGTACAGTTTCCCATAATAGCTCAGTAGTGTGAATAGTGTCCCTGCAGGCTGTTGGTAACGTTACCGGTCGGCCCTTTTGATACTGCCTTGCCAGGGGTATGCCTAAACACCGAACTCATCCGAACTCATCCGAGTCCAATATGCAGTGTACAAGGGACAAGGACTTTATGTGACGCTCTAATTACATTGTCTATGCAATTATGAATGAAATATATATGCAGCAAGTTTTTATTCTTTAAGTATTTTCCAGTTTTTGTATGTTTCTCTGCTAGTTTCCATGATAAAAAATACGTGTTTGAATGTGAGGCTGAAAAACACTTTGTGCGCAATTATCATGAGTTGATTGCGATACAATTTTGCTATACTATAATATATGACCCAAACAGCATCCACCGTTTTATTGTCCTGTCGTCTGTCAAACTGCTAAAAGGTAGCCGACCTAAATGGACCACAACAATAAGAATCCAATATGGCGGACAGACATTCCTTCTCTGAACGAGAGGAATAACATGCAGAAACTGGTAGATACTTAAGATTTGCTGCATATTTTTTATTCATACTTGCATAGACAGAGCGTCACATGCAGTCATTGCCCCGTGTATACTGCATATTAGACTCGGATGAGTTCGGGTGGGCTCGGAAGAGTTCGGGTGAGGTGTTTAGGCGTACCCGTTAGCCAGCGATAGTTCTGCTTGGAGACCACGTATGGCGCGGCAGGATAGAAGCGATACAACGTTCTCTTTAACGGTATACAATAGATGTTTCCTAGTTTTCAATATCTAAATAGCACAGAAAAATTCATATCCCTTAAGGAACTAGACGAACCATGTAGTATAGGCTCCATATATTCATACATCTACGACTGCCTTATGACGAGAGAAGAAATTAATGGGATAAAGGGGTGCTATCCCAACAATAAACTAGTAAGAGATTTTTAATCATTTCTTACTAGTGAATTAATGGGATAAGGGAGTGCTATTCCATTAATTTATTAGTAAAAGAATTTTAAATGTATCGTATCGTAAATCGATGGGATAACACTTTTCAAATAGAAGTTATCCCAACTTTTCGAACTATCCCGTTTTCTAGCAGAAATTATTTTAAGAACTCAATAAATGTAATAAATAATCAAGTCTCAACAAGCGTCCTGACACCATGGTGCCTCTAGGGTCCCTCCAGGGCCCCGCCCTGCACGTCACGTGGTGTACCTGACGAACAGGTTCGACCGTTGACGCAGTTTAAGCTGAGTTAATCCTTCAGCTACTCTAGTGTCGTCAGAACCTTACTGTTGTCCAGTAGCGTGTCCTCCCCGGGTCGTTCCACCATCGTTACCGCGCACTTTGCTTCATTACGACTTTACGATCCGTCGTGACGGAAACGCGACATCGACAAGCTTGTTGGAAAGGGCTCCGAGAGAAAGTTGTCACCATAAGTGAAAGTGGGTAGGTGTGGAACCCTCCGGCACTTTGGCGGGACGCAAGATGGCCGGCACCCGGAGTATCATGTGGGACGGCTGGGCCCGCGCGCCTAAAGCCTGCACGGTCTGTCAACAAGGCTCCGAACACCCCTTCACCATGGCGTGCAACCACGTCCTGTGCGAGACGTGTCTTGAAGAATGCTCCCGAGGCAGGGGAAGGACCAACTTTAAGTGCCCGTCCTGCCGAAGACCTGTCAATCTCGGCAGGTTATCTGCGTTGTCTTCTGTTTCTTCACAAGATCACGACGTTGATCGTCTGAAAACCGAGAAGATCAGCCCGGTGTCACAGTCAAAAGAGAAGACACAAGTGATGAGTGCCGACCCCGGTGTCCTGTCAGAGAAGCTGAAGAACAAGCGGCTGTTGCAGCTGGACGAGACGAGCTGTGACGAGCATCTCCATGAGGTGTTCAGGTACTTCTGTCTGCGGTGTGACCGGCCGATCTGTGAGGAGTGTCTTCTGGGAGATCATAACGAACACAAGGTGGCCAGACTGGAGGACGTCAAACAGAGGATAAGGAAACAGGTAAGACCCCAGTCAAATTCGTCATACGATGGCTGTACATTTGCAGGGCAGCACATTGAAGGCATTTCGGGACGGTCGTGGGGAAGAAAACTACTATAGTGTATTTCTGAGTACACTACAACTTCACGCCCGCTTTACACTCACTGACAGGAAGCCTAGCCGGACACCCGCTGGTCCCCGATTGCCATGAAACTGTAGTGACCTATTGTGACCTTTGAAAAATCGCGGGAGGGAATTTCAGCACGGTTTTTATCTGTGAAAAGGTAGGGGTTTTATCTGATGCGAAGTACCAAGAAAAAGGGCCTGACAGCTCGGGTTTACTGTGAAAACTAGAGAATGACCGCAGATGACTCGAAATCATGGAACACGCGATCAGTTCGAATTACGTCAGATCGAACATGGTTGTTGCCTTCGAAGTGTAGTCTACTACCCATAGGCCCGATTTACACTTGTTCAGTCGAACCGCAGGTCACCGTAGAACGCTTTATTTTCTTTTTTACGGCGTTTGCCGCGGCACGATTTGACCCCGCTGCATGGGTGTAAACAACCGCCTGTCGGCAGCAAAACGACCTCGGACCTACATAATGTTTATATTTTTTCACATCTACAGGATCTGCCCGACACAACCATGTAGTTATTTCGTGCACAGCAAATTGTAAGCGAGCGCTGTGGCTTTCGAAACATTGACCATTTTTGGGTCAGTATATTTGTGCGTGTATCATTGACGGTTCACCTGGAACCAACTAGATATTTACATCACCTGATAGCCCATTTCCTCACCTTTAAATTGATACCAAAGTTCCTTGGATAATTTTATGGGAACCGGTTTTGCCCCCAAAAAAACTAACAAGAGGTCAATTTGTAGGGCGTCTTATTCTGAAGAAGAAGACAAACACAATGTCCTTTTACCATGCTTTACACAACTCAAAACTTACCTAATGGCATTGGTCAACTTGCATATGAATCTCACTTTTCCTGGCTTCAAGATGATATTAGTCTTATTTGGAAATGTTTCAGAATATTAATTTTAGACGGCAAAACTTGAGCCGTAATTTTCATCAACGTTCCCAACACCGGCTATAAGTTGCAACATTGCACCTGACCTCGCCTGACCCCCGCGGCAGGAAAATGGAACGTACTGGCTGGGTTCGGTCGTTCGAACGCAGGAGTTCGAAGTGATTGACTTAAAATTTGATTTTTTTGTAAATATCAGGTACCTTGTACTAAAATCTCTGTCTGTCTGTACTTGACTGTTATCATGTCAATTATCATATTGCATGTGGTAGCCGCGTTCATACAGCTTCTGATACAAAAAAAAATGGGCTTTGTTATGCCACGCGAAATGTATCGAAATGTATCCAAAGCGCAGGAGTGCACGCATCGGTAGCTAGAACTAGGCAGAAATTTCACCACCGCAAAGTAGACATTGTCGCAGTTTTTTCGGGGGCAAAACCGGTTCCCATAAAATTATCCAAGGAACTTCGGTATCAATTTAAAGATGAGGAAATGGGCTATCACGCGATGTAAATATCTAGTTGGTTCCAGGTGTACTGTAAATAAGACAAACACAAATAAACTGACCAAATATTCTTAATGTTTCGAAGGCCGTGCAGCGTTCGCTGTCTTTTTACAATGCACGAAATATCTACATGGTTATACTAGGCAAGTCCTGTAGATGTGAAAAAGTGTAAACATTATATAGGTCTGAGGTCTTTTTGTTGCACCACAGGTAGTTGTTTACACCCATGCAACAGGGTCCAACCCGGGTCCGGCCGTGACCCGGAAAAAGCCGTCTTAGAGAAGGCTGCGCAGAACCGATGCGCATAGAGCTCTGCGGTTCGACTGTGTTCAATGAAACTGTAGTACTACACATGGTAGTCTACTACTGTAGTAGACTTCAGATTCGCGTCCACTTTACACTCAACGACAGGAAGCCTAGCAGGACGCCTGCTGTTCCTGATTGCCACGAAACTGTTGTGACCTATTGTGACCTTTGAAAAATCGCGTGAGGAAATTTCAGCATGTTTTTTATTTGTGAAAAGGTAGGGCTTTTTATATGATGCGAAATACCAAGAAAAAGGGCCTGACAGCTCGGGTTTACTGAGAAAACTTAAGAATGACCGCAGATGACCCGAAATGGAACGCGCGATCAGTTCGAAGTACGTCAGATCGAACATGGTTGTTGCCTTCGAAGTGTAGTCTACTACCTCTGTACTACAGTTTCTCTTTACACCCGGTTCGAAGTCTCGCAGAATCTCCGCCGAAGTGTAGTACTACTACCCCCGAGGCTGTAGTAGACTTCTGCAGTAGTTTTCTTTTTACACCCAGAAAAAAGCTGTAGTCTACTACAGTAGTAGACTACCATGTGTAGTACTACAGTTAAAAGGACAAGTGTACTACAGTTTCTCTTTACACCCGGTTCGAAGTCTCGCAGAACCTCCGCCGAAGTGTAGTACTACAGCCTCGGAGAGTGTAGTAGACTTCTGTAGTAGACTTAAGGGTTAATGACCCGCCCCAAGATGTATATGGTGTCATAACGCCTGGCCAGGTGCTATAAACACCGAATAAAACCACCGAGTGAGCGAAGCGAACGAGGTGGTTTTATTCGGTGGCTATAGCACCTGGCCAGGCGTTATGACACCATATACACCGAGGAAGAGGCGTTATTATCATATAGCTTATCCAAACTGACGCATATAAGAGTAGACAATTTCTGTTTGACGCATAAACCCCTTATACTATCAAGAATGCATTTGAGAATTCACATTTGTCCTTTTTTAACAGAAGATGATGAAGAATATGTACAACTGTAGCCTGATTTATTTATTTCAACCACACAGGATAGGAGGGTCGGTTTCAGGTCAGTCAGAAAATGTTATCATTGAAGAATCTCCCTGCAACATGACCTCAGGTAACCTGAATAGAACACAGGTTCTTTGGCCAGCAGGAAATGGAACGCACGGAACCTTAGATAGAACGTGGTTTCTTTGGCCAACAGCAAATGGAACACGCGGAACATTTTTGGGAATTTTAAATTTGTTTTCCCTTTTTCATGTATTCTAAGGAAATTTTTAGGAATTCTAAGACAATAAAGATTTTTTAAACAAGGTTAAGAAAAAGATTCATCAAATTGATACCCCCTCTACAAAATGCAACGGTTATAAAGATTTTTTAAACAAGGTTAAGAAAAAGATTCATCAAAAAGATACCCCCTCTACAAAATGGAACGGTTGTGTTCTGACATGACGTCATAAATGGTGTGTTATGGCGTGATAACAGACCACTTATTGTGGGCAATGGAGGCTTCTGATTGGACGACGCCATCTACCTATGTGATAATTAAGGGTTAATGACCCACCTATTCCTCGGTGTATATGGTGTCATAACGCCTGGTCATGTGCTATAACCACCGAATAAAACCACCGAGTGAGCGAAGCGAACAAGGTGGTTTTATGAGGTGGTTATAGCACATGACCAGGCGTTATGACACCATATACACCGAGGAATAGGCGGGTCATTAACGTTATCATCATATAGCCTATCTGAACTGACCCATATAAGAGAGACAAATTTCTGTATAATACATAGATTCTTTATCTAATACTATAAATGTAAAATCAATCCATTGTACATATGATCTTCATATAATCCAATGTAAACAAGCGGTGACTTGTCTTCGAGCCCACACGGTTATAAATTGACGGGTTGTTAGACGCCTAGGTGTGGTAAGAATCGTGCATGTTTACCTCCCCTTTGCTTGTAGTTTCCCCAAGGAGGTTAACATCCTTGGTTTCCCCGGATAATTATTGCTCAAGCCGGAAAAGAAATCCCACAGAAGCGTACACATATCGAGCCGAGATCATTGTAGGTACAAACCTGTAAGAATTTGAGCGATTTTGACCGTAATTCTTTCGATGCCAACACATCGGTTTGTGGAAGTTACGTGTTCGCCCTAGGGAGGGGGGCGTTCGTTTTGAACAATGCGACATCACTTTGCCGGCAATAATTTAATTTTCGCCAGGTAAACCCCCTCAGAAACGTGAACATACCGGCCTGGGGTCCTCTTGCCCGGTAGAAACGTAGGAGGTTTCATTGGCGATTTCTTTGTCTGCCAAGATTTGCTACTTCGGGAAATACAATGTGATGAGTGGGGAGGGGACTCTGTGTGCCCGCTGCTTCTTGTTGGTCACACTCGTCACCTTCCTTGCCCCTAAACTGCTGAAGCATGTTCCTGGGGGTCTTCCCAACTTCCCATGACCCAAAAACTGACTCTAAGTCGGCGTCTGTCAGTTCCTCGACGTCACTGTGGGACGGGTGATGATGCCCGACAATTTTGCAACAACTATCGTCTGGGGACGGTTCCACTCTCTCGGTAGGGGTGTGAAAAATTTTGTTGTTAGTCCTCTCGTTTGAATTTCTCTTAAATTGAAATTTGTTAATTTTTTTCTCGTATTCTAAGAAGATTTTGTGAATTTTGAGAAAATATATTTTTCTAAACAAGGGTAGAAAAAGATTCATAAAAAAGACACCCCCCTCTACAAAGTGGAATAAGTGGTGTGTTATAGCACGGGTGTGTTATGGCCCCATAACACATGGGCAATAGAGGCTTCTGATTGGTCGACGCCATCTAGCTATGTGATAATACGCTTTATTTCTTTTTACGCCCAGAAAAAAAGCTGTAGTGTACTACAGAAGTAGACTACGATGTGTAGTACTACAGTTGAAAGAACAAGAGTAAATTCGCTTTACACTTGTTAACGTTTGTACTACACATCATCATTAGTCTACGTCTGTTTATAAAACTACAGTTAAAGGAACAAGTGTAAATTCGGCCTAAGACTTAACATAAACGGAGGGTACTTTCTGATGTTTGACGTCTCGTTGTGAAGACCTGTATTGACCCCACCTGTAACCACTCTTCTGGAAGGCGTATATGCATAGCATCCATACACACCAATAATCAATGCACATCGAGGCATCTGGACACTATTTAAAGTGTTTTTCTGTGTCCTCACAAGGATGACGTACTTTTAGGAAGTTCAATGATAAGGACGTTTTAAAACTTTATTGAATCATATGTTATCGCTGTCTTAAGTTATGTTGACTAACCGTTACTGTATGTAGTAAAGAAACAGGCGTAACACACCAGCTTCGGTGTTATACGGCGGTTATACCGGCTATATAGATACAGATACAGATACAGATACAGGCTTCTTCAAATACAGAATATAGGTTTCAAAGGAAATAGATTGTTTCGCACAGGTTTGAAGATCACAGGGTCTCTTGAGTCAGACTGTGCGGTTCACTGCGCTCCAGAAATGTACGCAGTATCGCCCCAGGGTGCACATGTGGGGTACATTCGCATGGTTGACATGGATATGTTTCGTGTAAACACACAGCCTGTGCGGAGGTCTGTAAGTACCTTCTTTGAGGCCTATTGAGCACCTCTTTTGAGGCCTTTGAGCTTTGTCGCCCTGGGGTTTCGTACGGACGAGAACGCGCGTGACAATTTCGAGGGGTTCACGGAAAAAGCTGAGCTGTCTACCTGGCCTGTCTCCGCTGGGCTGTCTGCCCCTTTTTTTAGCCCCAATGGCATGAATGGGGTTTTGGCATCTAATGGATTTTTCTTGAGGAAAAGCTGGGTCAATGGGAATCCCAGCTGTGGGTGGACTGGAAAGAATAATCATGCTGTTGGGGGGGGCAGTGGCAGCTATGAGCAATTCCACCAACAATGGAAAAAAAGTCTGTTATCTATAAACAAAATCCTTAGTATACAATGAATTGTAATACGATTGTTCAAATAGATATAAGGGGTGGAGTACAAGGGTAAACAAAGAAAACTGATAGGATGGGCCATGCAATGATAGGACCTTTGTTTGCCAGTAGAAGATCTCTTTAATCTCACCGTCTTATTTTGTAACGTATTAGTACTGAGAACTGACGTTTGTTATTTAGACAGTAAAGAGAAAAGTAGAATATATTGTCCTAAGCGTAAAATGTTACCAGTTTCTGTTACTCGCAGACGCTTTCTCTCCGTCTCCCCCTCTCTGTACTGCAAAGTGGTGTAAATCTTCTAAGTAATACTAAGTTAACATTGTTGACATATTCCATATGGCAGTCTTATGACCACAGGTTTTGCCCATTTTGTCCGATGGAAATTGAAGATGAATTTCACTTTGTCATGGAATACTCTAGATATGATGCTTTACGTAATAATTTATTCACATTTCTGAAAAGAAGTACAAGTTTTAAGTCTCGATGTTACAGACTGTTTTGATTATAAATTTATATGCAACAATCCCCACCAAAATAGGTAAATATTTAAACGACTGCTTTATCATTAGAAAAAATACCGAAACCAATGATTAGCCCCACTAGATTGTAACACTATATCAAAACGTATGCTAGCCCTTATTGTATTGCATTAGTAATTAGGATGTTAAGTTTTATTCTATACTTCTATTTTGTATTATGTTTAAGAATTCTTGCCATACTTTGTACCGTGTACAATTGTCGAGCAACAGAGTTCTTCTATATGTACTACAGATCAGCGGTCTCGTAGACCAGAATTCCGGCCGTTTGGACGAGCTGAAGGACAGTCTGGACGTGCTTGGACAGATGGAGCTGGAGCTGGCAGCCGAGAAGGCTGATGCCGAGACCGATATCGAGGAGCACGCCCGCAAAGTCACTGAAGAAGTACAGAGACAAAAACTGGAGCTTCTCCGGGAGTTGAACGGAGAATACGAGAGGGCGCAACAGCCAATGAGCAGTGACTTTCACAGGGTACCATATTTCTTTCGCCTCTAACTACATGTTTGCGAAATGTAACCAGCTGTGTTTTAATCTCTAATAATAATCATCAAGTACAAGTTGGGGACTTAACAAAAACTGACCAAGCACTTTTTACATTCAACAACCTTTTTCACGATGTAAATTCTCCTCTTCCAAACGTTCCAGGTGTCCACAGCTGTAAACGCCTACGAAGGTGCGAAGCGAGCCGGCGACAGGGGCGACGTCCTGGAGATGTTGAGATGCAGGAAGCTGCTGGCCGAACTTTCCAGGAAGTCTGTCATTCCCGTCTGCCAGACTGTCAATCACTTTGAATTCCGTCCGTCAAACCGCCCCGTCGAGTTGGGTAAGCTGCTTGCTCGTCAGACCGGCAGATCCCAGGGCCCTGGATCCATGCCGGTCCGAGGTCCCTTTGCTGGGGACATTCCTCCAGTCTCGTGCAGCGATGAACGGCCAGGTCCACGTGAGTCTCCTGACATAAACAAGAACAGAATGCTGAATGATGCCCTGACAGAAATAATGTCGGAACCAAATGCGGCAGACGAGGTTAACGCAGGAGTCACTCACTGGCCTTTCAACGGACAACCTTCAGCATCAACAAGCGTGGGGGTACAGCCTCCGAGGGACGCCACTCCCCCAGTACCCGGCGTGAATGGTACAGCCGAGCAGGGCGACGCGAATTATTTAAACAGCGCTCCTCCTCCTTCTTCACAACAACAACAACAACAACAACAACAACAACAACAACAACAACAACAACAGCTGCAACAACAACAACAACAACAGCTGCAACAGCAGCAACAGCAACAACTGCAACATCAGCAACAACAACAAAAACAACAACAGCAACAACAACAACCTCCGCCGGAGAGAAAAGTTCAGCCGTCCCAGCCGGAGCTCCAGTTCGGCAGTCCCGGGGACCAGCTGGGGGAGTTCACGGATCCAGTTCGGGTCAGGGTCTCGGAGACAGGGGACATTTTCGTCCTGGATCGCAAGAGAAAGAGTATCAGCGGTCGCCTCCACAAGTTCAACGCACAGGGCGTGCTGCTGAAAACCTTCGGCACGAGAGACATCTACCCCGTGTCATTTGTGTTGAACAAAGATAGGACTTTCTGCATTATGGACAACGACCAAGAGGGCGTCATCATACAAAGGTACTTCACGTAGTATCATGGCAATTTGCCTATTTCTGCATTTTATTGAACTTTCTATAACGAGTTTGTTACAAGAAATAAGAAGAGACATTGGCAAAAAAGTTGTAACTAACACTCTCCAAAAGAAAGTTCGACTTTCATGTTCCCTGGAAATTTAAAACCAGGGTGGCGTCATGAGGTCTGATTGTATCATCCAGGTACAGTGAAGAAGGTGATCCGATCCAAGAAAACGTCTTCAGCCCCACCGGCGGCGGCAAGTTCAAAAGTCTCCGTGACGCCACGGCTCTTCCGGGGGATGAGATCGCCATCATCGACAACGCAGGGCTGGTCTGCGTCATTAACAGCCACGGGGAAGAACAAAGGCGGTTCATGGTACGTTGACCTTTGGACAAAATGTGTGTTCTTCCAAACACATGTTGTGTAACGCTGCCACCACTGCAAAAGGTTAGCAAACATACACTGACGATCTAAGATCTTTGCCTTGATAATCTATGGTGACATTTCGTAACGCCCTTCTGCCATTCTGCTAAATACTGACAGCACAGGGGTTCCCCTTCATAATGTTGTATGGAAATGACACTCACATACTCTCTGTCGTCCCGTAGACATCGTCAATGAAGAATCATATCTTTGTAACGATATGAATTATGTTCATGTTGACCTGATTATAACTATTTATAGAACAGTTATGTACCATGCCAGAATTGTATATCAAATTATAGTCAGAGTTCTAGAGTCCACAGAGAAAGTTTTTGAATGATATTTGTAATAAGTTTGAATCGTCTAGAACAAAAGATTATTTAAGTTACAATAGACAATAAAAAGTTTAATGTATTTGAATTCAATTGGATAGCGAAGACAAGCCAGAGAAAGATAGCTTGGAATCATCAAGTGACTGCACAAAAATTGCTTTATCTAGAACTAGACCTCATACCTTCGCCGACTGATATTAGTCTCTTCGAGCGGCATATCATAAATGTTTACCATTCATTATGTATATAAATATCTGAGACCTGAGTGCGTCCGCTGGTTAAAGAAATAAATGAAAATGAAATGAATGATCTCATTTCCATGTATTATGTCAGCTGATCATCTCTACTGAAATAACCCAGGTTATTTCTATATCTATGAAGTAGACAGGTGCTGATAGACATGTTCATGTCCTCGATTTGAAATTTGATCAGGAGGTTTTCAACGTTCTTCTTGTCTCCTGTTGGCGTCACGGTGCGGCAGGGTGTTTGGCCCGGAATCCAGAGGTCCTGGGTTTGAATCCTGGGTCCCCTGATTTGTCCCGTTGACGTTGGGAAAGACACTTAACACGACTTTCCTCACTTCACTCAGGTGGAAATGAGTACCTAACTTTGTTTAGGGGCGTTCCTTGGATAGGGCGGTAAATGGAGGTCCCTTGTTAGAGGAGAGCCACAGCTTGAGCACGAAAAGAACCCACCACACTTATCGAATAGAGTAGGGGCCCTTCCCGGTGTTAATGGTCCAAACCTCACAGTCTGGTCCGGGTTGACATCTTGAAAAGGAGATAGTCACCTGTTATGTCTATCCTTCCACAAATGTAGCAATCTACAAAAAGCCCAGTATACCCCTTGGGAAAAAGGCACTTGACACGACTTTCCCCACTCCACCCAAGTGCAAAAACGGGTACATTATGTGTGGGTCACGACATCAGCAATAGCTGCCTGTGTCCCACGTGTACTGCACTGTTGCAATTCCAATAAAATCCAGTATACACATGCATTTTCTAAGCACACTCGGAGCTCACTCAGCCAAAGTCCGACTTATGCTAGGGTCACATTTCTAAGCCGGGGCCCGGCCGGGCTGTTTGCGAAACCGAGAAATATCAAGTGCATATCAAGAAAATACACAATTTATAGTTAGAAGTCATTTTTCACGTTTTGTGCCTTTCTATTGTCTTTTATATCATGTTTTTCGTTCCCGCAAGCTGCCCGACTGGGCCGCGCTTTGGAAATGTGACCTAGGTATAAGCGGGGTCGATTTTTGACTGTGTAAACAGGAATTTTAGGGTACTCAGGTACCCATTTTCCCGGACTCAACTTGAGTGTTCTCGAACCAATGCGCGCTCCAGTCTGATTCTAGTCGTGTTTACTCGTATGCAAATCAATGGAGTCTATTCCCGGTGAGTTATGCAATGCTCAAGCCAGAGGTCGTATGAAAATCATTGAAAACACTTAGCGCAAATTTTGAAATTTGTTTCTTACTCTTTTTACCATTATAGTTCGGTATCTGTTTTATGATTTTGTGCACTCTGTGGCGCAAGTTGGTCATGATTCAAGCGAGATATACGGGTACGGCGTTCCAAGTCACTTCGCGGCCTGTGTGTAAACAGACCGCACTTGAGTCGGATCGGCTGAGTGTACTCCGAGTGTGCTCGTAATTGCATGTAAGATATGCACACCTAATAGAGGTTTCAAATCAAGATATTCTTTCGAATCCCCCAGGTTCACCCGGAGAACAAAGTTAAACGCCGGACGTCATTCGGAAGCAAGAAGAACCTGACCCGAGGGGACTTCTACCTCGGCAGCAACCCGCACAACGGAGACATCCTGGTGGCCTCGGGATTCGACCACTCCGTCAGGGTCTTCGACAGTCTCGGTAATCTTCGTGTGCAGTTCGGATCTGTCGGAAAAAAGGAGTCCAATCTGAAGGCACCCAGAGGCCTCTGTGTGGACCCGGACGGTTCCGTGATTGTAGCCGACTCCGGCAACTCGCGAGTGTCGGTGTTTAACGACAGGGGGCGGTTCGTCGGGCACGTCGGGGTGCGGTCCGGCGGGCTGGTCAAACCGTACGGCATCGCGCGCACGGGCGACGGGAAGATCGTCGTGTCGGACACCGGGAAGTGCTGTGGCTATGTGTTCAATTACCAGTAAGGAAAATAGAAATCTTTTAGGTAACCTTTCACTGCGATACTTCATCTTGCCGTCAAATTTGAAGTGAACTCGGAAAATGGACAAGAAAATATGCTACACCACCACATGGTTGTAAAATGGAATGGAATGGTAAATGGTTCTTGCATACTTGCCTTCCATATTAGTCACGACCTAAGCCGTATACATACATATCTATTTGTACATATCTATTGGTGGGAGAAGGTGGAAGGATTTGTTGTCATATCATCAAGCCGGTGGTGACGGTCAAAACCAGCGGCACCAAAAGAACAGAATAATTTCTGGTTTGTTAGAAAAAACGGAAATATACATTCATGTAATCTTTTTATTACTTATGCGTGGTATAATCATCATCGCTATCATTCTTATAATATTGTTTCTTGTGTTGTTGTTAAAATTCATAGACGGCAGCAAATTCATTGGAAAAGCAGTTTGGAAGAAAGACTTGTGTGATGGTTTTACAACGGCCATCACGAGATCACTATTTGTAGGATACCCATGTTTAGATTTTGTTGAGGTATATATCACAAACGCTAGTGTTATCAAGTTAATAAATGAATAAATAAGGGGCGCATGTCTTGCTATGTCTGACAGTCTTAATTTGCATATTTACACCATTGTCTTGATTTGTATTTAGTCAGTGTATCAGCTGATTGCTGTAGGATAGATATGTTATAACGACGTGTTTTCATACTGTTCGTTTTCTGTACTTTCAGGGTCCCTTGTATTTTAATCTTTCAAAGTCGAATTCCATTTTTTCAAATCAATCCCTCAACTACAGTTCATAGAAGATTTTAATTAGTCCAAATTTTGGGACAGCATTCTTTTGCGGCGGCAGCGCATAACATAGCCGTTCATCAATGCCTAGGGCTATTGGCAGGATCATCCTGTCAGCAGTAGAAAAAATAGTACTGCTGACAGGATAATCCTGCCAGCAGTGGAAATATCTGCACTACGTACTGACAGGATCATCCTGTCAGCAGTAGAACAAATTGTACTACTGACAGGATCATCTTGTCAGCAGTAGAAAAATTGCACTGCTGACAAGATGATCCTGGCAGCAGTGCAAATTTTTCTACTGCTGACAGGATGATTCTGTCAGTAGTGAAGAGTTTTCAACTGCTGACAGGATTTACATTTTATTAATTGTTGGCATATGCTGCTGTACCAATGGATATTGGTGTTTCAATGGATGTTTTACAATTTTAACTGTGTTCATCTGGGCGTAAACCGATGAATGGGACGTATTTAGGTGGTAGTTTGTCTCCAATGTCCTGTTAACCGCCAAATGTCAACATGCGTTAACGTATAACGCGTTCGAACGTTACATCGAGTACATGTCCAGATACCCGAGTCTTGAGAAACGGACTTAACAAAGTAACCACCCCCCTCCCACAGGGTATATTGATTACTGAATCTTTGCCATGTTCAATGAATCCCATGAATTCACAGACACGTGTGATTTTGATCTAAGTAGTATGAGTCATTTGTAGTTGTACGTTTCTTACATATGGAGGAAAGCAGGAAACGCTTTTTATCTGGAAATTTAGAGTTTCAAAATGATCCTGTCAGAAGTTGAAAAATTTCCGCTGCTGACAGGAAAAAAAGCAGTGGAAAATCTGCACTGATGACAGCATGATCCTGTCAGCTGTAAAAAAATCAATTTTTCCACTACTGACAGGATCATCATGTCAGCAGTGCAATTTTTTCTACTGCTGACAGGATCATTCTGTCAGTAGCCACTTCCTTCATCAATTCCTCGGGAAGGCACCTGAGCAATGAAAGAAAACGTCTTGAAGGTTTTGTAATAAAACCCATCTCAAGTCATCGCAAGGATTTCTGGAAAACAATATTTGTAATAGTCTGATAATTTGGAATAAAGGAATATCTAAGTCACAGTAGTTCTTACGTTTGAAAAAATTGAAAACAAAAAGAAGAATACATTTGAATTTAGATTTTATTTGATATTTCAAACATATGGTATGTCATTTTGGAAAGCAGTGTATTTTGATGCCAACAGCAAAAAAACAACAACATCGTACTACAGTACAACAACTGATTAGGTATGCGCTTTACCGAGGAAATACACATCGACCCAGTCCTTAAACCATTCCACTCTTGCATATAGTGGAAGTTGTTTTCTGGGTCTCAAAGAAAGGCACAAACACATTGTCCAGCTCATGGTTCAGAACATGTACACACTTGTTCTTTATCAACAAAGTCACGTTTATGTAGGAAAGCAGCTGATTCAGTTCGGATACATGATGGTGCTTCCGCCAAAGAAACACATATCAATCTTTTTTTTCTACACACACCTGTCCCTGGTGCTGGACACAATCTACACACAGGTAAAATACACATTCCTGGTGCTGAACATCACCCACACACACCAATCACACCCTGGCAAACACACCTGTTCCTCAGCATAAGCTATAGACACCTGTCCCTGGTGCTGAACACACCTGTCCCTGGTGCTGAACACAGCTGTCCCTGGTGCTGAACACTCCTGTCCCTGGTGCTGAACACACCTGTCCCTGGTGCTGAACACACCTGTCCCTGGTGCTGAACACTCCTGTCCCTGGTGCTGAACACACCTGTCCCTGGTACTGGACACAATCTACACACAGGTAGAATACACATTCCTGGTGCTGAACATCACCCACACACACCAATCACACCCTGGCAAACACACCTGTTCCTCAGCATTGACTATAGACAAAACTCCTGTCCCTGGTGCTGAACACAGCTGTCCCTGGTGCTGAACACAGCTGTCCCTGGTGCTGAACACACCTGTCCCTGGTGCTGAACACAGCTGTCCCTGGTGCTGTACACACCTGTCCCTGGTGCTGAACACACCTGTCCCTGGTGCTGAACACACCTATCCCTGGTGCTGAACACACCTATCCCTGGTGCTGAACACACCTATCCCTGGGGCTGAACACACCTGTCCCTGGTGCTTAACACACCTATCCCTGGTGCTGAACACACCTGTCCCTGGTGCTGAACACACCTGTCCCTGGTGCTTAACACACCTATCCCTGGTGCTGAACACACCTATCCCTGGTGCTGAACACACCTATCCCTGGTGCTGAACACACCTATCCCTGGTGCTGAACACACCTATCCCTGGGGCTGAACACACCTATCCCTGGTGCTGAACACACCTATCCCTGGTGCTGAACACACCTATCCCTGGGGCTGAACACACCTGTCCCTGGTGCTTAACACACCTATCCCTGGTGCTGAACACAGCTGTCCCTGGTGCTGAACACACCTATCCCTGGTGCTGAACACACCTGTCTCTAGTACAGAACACCATGTATATACATGTAGACGCATCTGGTGCTGAACACCATCTACACACAGGTAAACACAAATGTTCTTTGGCGATGAATACCATCCACACACAGGCAAACAAATCTGTCCCGGGTGCTCAAAACCATAAACACACGGGTAAATGCACCTGTTCCTGCTGCTTAATACCACCCATAAAAACGTAAACATACCTGTCCCTGGTGCTGAATACCACATATACACAAGTAAACATACCTGTCCCTGGTGCTGACCACTATCCACACATAGGCAAGCACACCTGTTCCTGAACATCACTAACACCGATTAGCTTACTAGGTTCTGGTGCTGAACACCCTTCCCAAACACATCTGTCCCTGCCCTATTCCCACACAGGTAAACACTTCCGTCTCTTCTGCTGCATTATTCCCACACAGGTAACCTGACTGCCCTGGTACGGAGCACCATCACCGCACACATGTTAACACATCTGCCCCTGGTTCTGAACTCCATCAACACACACTGATAAGCACATCTGTTCCTGAAACGGAACACCATCAATGCATACAGGTAAAAACACATTTCCCTGTTGCACAAATACCATCTGCAAGCAAGCAAACATGCCTATCCCTGGTTCTGAACACCCCCAACACACACGTAAACATATCTGTTCCTGGAGACCTTCCACACAACTATATACATACATGTCCCTTGCGCTGAATAACATTCACACAGAGGTTAACATACCTGTCCCTGGTGATGAACACCATCCAAACACAGGTAAACACATTCGTCTGTGAACACCATCTACACACAGATAAACACAACTGTTCCTGTCATGTTCACCATTTTCACGTCAGTAAATTGAAGATGATCATGCATAATTCTATTGCAGAAAAATTGACATGACATTCTAAGACACTCGTGTATTATATTTAACTGTCCAAATGACCGTTGACATATTACCACCGATGCATTGATATATATCTTCCAATCTATGTTTGTTCAATGTTGCAGGTACCCTTCCAGTTCCCCATCGGCCTATCGCTGTCATGTTGTTTGTCATGCTCCCTAGTGATGCCTTCATTGTTTCTTCAGAAGACCGACGGCAACTACAGACTGAAGACGTCTGCGGAAACTTGTTCGGTATTTTTAGTGTTGGTTGTTTCAGAAGATGGCGGTATCCACTGCATCTTGCGACTGAAGACGTCCTTTGTCGCCTCGCGAAAGCGCGCGTTCATCAGAGAGTAGCAGATGGGGTTGATGGCAGAGTTCGCTAGGCCCAGGAACAGAGTGAACGGATAGACGTTTCCAGCAACAGAGTTTTCCTCCCAGTGCTTTCCGATGCGGAAGTCGAGCCACAGAGTGATGACGTAGTAGGGAGTCCAGAACACAAAGAAGACGCTGAGCAGCGCCACCAACATCTTGACTATACCTCGCTGCCGCTTCAACCCTGATGCGACTACGGCATGGGAGATCATACCGCTCTCCAGTCGTGTGGCGTTTTCCACCTCATCAATGTCATCAGCACGCCACAGCTTCTTCCCTACCAGGGCGTTCGCTAGGATCATGATGGCGGCGGGGATGATGAGATGAAAGACGAACAGCGTCACGCTGTACTGTTGTTTTCCTGCGTCACTGGGCCAGTCTTCCTTGCAGATCGCTAGGGTCAAGTTCTCACTCAGTCCAAAGTCCAATGTCACGTGGTCCAGGTGATTCACAAACAAGAGCGGTGACATGATGGCCATAGAGACAACCCATATCAGCACCAGGACAACAATGGAGTTCTGCTTCAGAAACGACCTGGGAGGCTTCCCCTGATGCGACAGGCTGTGGAATCGATCCAAGCTGATGACGGTTAGGGACAAGACACTGCCGGACACCGAGATGCCCTGGATGTAGGGCAGAACGCGACAGAGGGCGTCCCCGAACATGTAGCTGCGGTAGGCCTCCAGGGCGATGTTGGAAGGGACACAGAAGCAGATGACCATGAGGTCGCACACAGCCAGATTGCCCAGAAACTTGTTCGTGATGGTGTGCATCCGTCGTGAGCGGAGTACCACTGACATCACAAGTAGGTTCCCCACCAGTCCCACCAGGAAACAGATCGTGTAGAGGACAATCAGACCCGCACTCAGCGGTGTGGAGTACGTGAAGAGGAGCTCACTCCGGATGCTGTCCAACAGTAGTTTCTCGTACTTATCTCTCATGGCGGCATCAAAGGCCAACGACGCGGAAACGTTAGTTCCTACAGAGAACGTTGTTTTGTTTTCTTCAAACGATTTTTCCATCTTTTCCGCTTGTAAAGGGCAGTCGCATCCAAGAGGCTTGATGTACGTTCGTCTTCAGTGCTTGCCGCAGTTCTGAAAGAAAAAGAAATGACGGCAATTGTAGCGGGCTATGATAATAAATCTACTAAGAAACTTGAAGATTGGAGCTTTTAACACCGGGATCATTTTCAAGTACTTAGATATCTGATTACTTAGGGACCAATATAATAAGCTGTAAATTACATCTAGGACTGTAGAGTCCGGTGACTGACTTGGTGCAGTGGTTTCGAGGAGATTTTACATCAAAATCTTTTTCTCTAGATCTCAGTAACAGAGAAAACCAAGAAATGCGCTTGAAGTAAATCTCTTTCATTCTAAAATTATTTTATTCAAATAAATACTAGGCCGCATTGTTAATACCAGCTGTACCTTTCGACAGACTTCATGTTACATCTGTCACATTTATTGCATGTCAGTTGAATGCATGTGCCGCTCTTCTGACAGAGGCAGCACTATTGCCGGGCGGAAGCTCGCGCCGTCTGTGGTTGTTAGCAGGTCGGCTCGGATGGCCCGCGGTCTCGCGAGGAGTGCGTGTGCGCGGAGCGATCAAAGAGAACACGAACAGGCCCCAGGTTTCCTGTGCGACGTCGCGATTAATTTTGACTTAATGGTATACGTATCAAGAGCATTTCTAGTTGCTTTGATGTGATGTGAAAAAACAACCGGCAGACATCTATCATGTATAGATGTAGTAGACCTTACGAAAGTCGCTCGGCTTTTGTTGTGTCAAAAAAGATCTCTCTATGTAACATGCGTGCCTCAGCAGGTAGTTCTAGAACAAGGCTGGAGAAGAAGTGTGCGCTGGTCTGTAATATTGGGTGCCGACCCACAGACGTATAACGAGTGGATTTTGTTGACATTATTACATCATGATCACCGCGTCATGCTACTTAACCTGCTTAACAATGATATGGCACGACTAAGTACATCAAATTCCAACTTGTTGTCATCATTTTCTTGCAGGCAACGCCATTTTTAACATGAGTAGGTGAGAGGAAGAAAATGGGGTTAAGCAGAAGTCCGAGCTGTGTGGGTATTTCTGGCGGTCCCTATGCCATGAAATTCCCTAGTATTTCAGCCGGAGAGAAGTGATTGTCAGAGATTGTCAGCGAGTGCTGAACCTCCCGCGCTCAGCTATCTCGTGGGAAACCACTCACTCAAGGCTTAAAAAGATCCTGCAACAAATTCAATTATACAATGGGCGGAAGAAGGGCAAACAGGACTGTGGAAGGCTATTCGAAATCTGCTACCAAGTAAAACACGAAAATCTACTAGCATCACTTGTATTCAACACAGTGGTGAGAATATCACCGACAAGACAGGTATAGCACAATGTTTCAATGGATTCTTCCATAAAGTCATCACTGACTTGTACCAGTCGATCTCATGTGACTCTCCCCCATGCAGGATGTCAACAAAGCGTTTGCTTTCAGCCCTATCACAGACGCTTTCGCCATAAACCAATCATCTACGATCAAAGTAAGGAACGCCGCGGGACTTGACAATATTGACAACAAGCTCCTAAAAGTGGGAGCGGATAGTCTTGGTCCTCCTCTCACAAAGCTGTTCAATAACTCCGGATCCTTGATGACTGGTCAATTCCCCAAAAGATGGAAGCAGTCAAAAAATCGTTCCGATTCGCAAGAAAGGAGACAAAATAACCCCCAGCAATTACCGCCATGGATTACTCTTGCCTGGAGTATCCGAAATACTCGAAAGAGCTGTCCATAACCAACTATATCATTATTTGGACCAAAACAAACTCTTAACCCAGAACCAGTCCGGGTTCTGAAAGAAACACTCCTGTGAGACAGCACTTAACTTAGTGATCGAAGATTGGATAAGCTCCATCGATGCAAATGAACTAACTGGAGTGTTTTTTTGTGACCTATCTAGAGCATTTGCCACGCTTTAACACAGCGTAGTTCTACACAAACTTCAATATGACGGGTTAATGATATGGCTTACAAAATGGCCCCAGTCCTACATGAGCGGAGGTTACAACATACATACCTAAACTCACTTATCCTCAGCAACCGGTGTTACCTGTGGAACCCCACAAGGATCAATTCTGGGCCCACTTCTATTTATCATGCACATCGATGACATCCCTAATTGAACCCAGTTCTGTAAGATAGCCATGTACGTTGACGACACGATCATATACTTCTCGGTACGCAGAATCCACTCAATCTAACAGGCAATACAGAGTGACTCAGCCAGACTCGCTCAGTGGTTTTCTGCAAACAAACTATCGTTAAATCCAACAAAATGTAAGACAATGCTGGTAGGATCGTCGAAGGCAAACGACATACACTAAATTACATCTCACTAGTGCTGGTACTAACGTTACACTTGACCAAGTTAATACTTTTAAGAACCTCTGGGTCAATATTGACAACAAGTTAAAGTGGAATAATCACGATGAAAAGGTCAGCAAGAAGCTAGCTCAAGTAATCGGTGTAATGGAATTCCCAAAACCATATTTAAACAGGCTAGCACTTCTCACAATCTACACCGGCCTGTTCCTTCCACATATACAATATCACAGTACAGTATGGGACCAGGGGGGTGGGGGTGGGGGAGAGAATTTGGACAAACTGCAAAGACTTCAAAGTAGAACCGGACGTGTGGTATTGGGGTGCGACCGCTACACTTCTTCCGCAACCGTCTTGCACACACTTGGGTGGACCCCAGTAGCCAACGGCATGGCCCCTCCCCACCTTACTGCACTGTTCAGCCAGCACTCAGACATTCCCACTCACAATACCCGCCTCAGAGCACAAGGCTAGATCTGAGCACAGGAAGCCAGCCTTGTCGTGCTCTGGGCCGGTGCTCTGGAGGCTACTAGTTCTGAATACGACTGTTGGCTATATCTAGATAAGCTGGGTTCGACCTTTTTTTTTAGGCATTGCAAGACGAAAAGTCCCACTTTTTCTAGAATTTGTGGATTCTGTGATTTCAAGAGAAAAGTAGCTTTTTGTTCATCCGTGAATGTGTTAAAGAAGGGGTATTTCGTGGAAACTTGTTTAAACAATTCGGTTCTTTCGTCATGGTTAACTGGACAATTGGAAATAAAATCATCCCGACTAAAATCGGCAGGAACACTTTCACTTTCCCAACTCTAACTGAAGTTTCTTTTACTTCTCACTCGATGCTTTCTTTTTGTATTCATCTGCTGATATGATTTGACGTTAAGACTGAGCCACATGTTTGACATTTGAGTTTCCTTATGATTTACACACCGATGTGCAAACTACGCTCCGTGTTATTTTTCACTTAAGTTTGACTCACTGTTTTGATTTCCTAATATTATGATGTGACGTCTAGTTAGACACAATATTACAGTTTTATTATGCTATCGTTATTATAATCATTATCTAATTATTTCTGTTGTTTGATGAATGGTTATGTTTTCTAGTCCCCATCCCTGTATCATGTGTTATCATTTGTCATTTTTACTGCACAATGTGATTCTATGTAAGGGGATGAACTCCCAGACATTTTTGAAAAGCGCCATCAGACGACATGTATTCCTGGTTAAATAGATAAATAAACTGACATGAACGGTCCGAATCCAGATCTGAATGACCGGAGCTGGGACCAGTCTAGTGGCATGAAGGTCAGAAATGAGATTGAACATGTTTGTGGGGACTGTCAGCCTAGTTTTTCAACCATAGCGGTGACAGAACTTGTGCGGTGATAGTCGATTTCCACACCGCTCGTCATTGTATCACCTGGTGCGTTCTGGGTGTGCCGGTCCCAAACAAAGCTGGCGTGCTCAAGATGTGGTCTAATAAGTGAATAGCAACAAGAAAAACCGGTGAAAGATGTACTTGACAATAGCGGATACTCCTTTATCTGGAACGTCAACAATCTCGATCTAGACATACAGCATATATGTACATTGTTAAGAAAAAGGCTGACCGACATTTACATTCAAAGTTTTCTTTATAAATTATCTATCGATGACAGTAAGTTAAGATTTTATAGGAATGTCAAAACAGAATACTCAATGGTGTTAGTAAGATAAGTGTAAGATACGAAGTAGCGTACATCTACTAGAAATAGAAAAGGGTAGATATAAAAAGCTGCCTGCTCACGAGAGAATTTGTAAGTTTTGTACAATGAACGCAGTGGAAAATGAAATACATTTTATTTGCCAATGTCCTCTATATGACGCTGAAAGAAACGAATTATATAAAACAGCTTCCGTTAATTCCCCTAGCTTTCACCATTTGAATAGCTTACAAAAATCCATGTTACTACTAAAATCAACCAACCCACTTACGACACAAAACGTGGGTGTCTTCATTTTCCACTGCCTTCAAAAAAGAAGTCAAACCCAACCATAGTCAACCATTGTTAACATAAAACTTTTACAGTAGACTTTCGCAGTAAAACTATTTCGATTTCCATGTATTTCCATGTACTTGTTTGTCTGCAATTAGCCTTCGGGCATGAACTTGCAATAAAGTTATTATTATATTACCACGGACACGGCCCTCTCCTTAGCCGCAGCGCTTTGTTTGCCTTAGATACTCTGGCAGCTCACACTTAGTTATTACTCCACACTTAGCCACCTAAATTCCCAAAGGCAGATGCTGCTCTGTGTGTTTTGTATCCGTCATGAATTGGCATCGGCAATATCCAGACAAGGGTGTTTCCTCTGATATCGTAGCTGTAGCTTCTCATGTTCAAAAGTGCTTCGCCTGCAAGACAATGATTAAAAAAACAACTTTTGTTCGTATTGAGAAGTGTCAATAGTTTATCGTTATACTATGCTACATGAGCTGTACATCGTGATGGTACTTTAAGCATGTGATCCGTAGAAAAATACTAAACAATCTGAACTTATAAAGACGTTTTGAGTGTGGCCAGGGTAGAATGTTATGGAGAGAGAGAAAATGGCCTGACATTAGAGTCAGCAGGATGTTACATGCCGAGACCGGTGGCATTAGAGTCATGTTGTCAGGAGCACCGGTAATGCACTACAAATCAGGTCTAAACATCCTTTTTACAGATGATGGTGGGAATGCGCGATTGGACGCCACTTATCTGGATTAATGTGTTACGCTGGAGCCAACAGTTACAGATTATCGCACAGTACATCACAGTAGTACTCTGACTCAGGCGACATGACACATTAATGGCCGAGATAGGGCACCCCGTGACAGTAATAGAAACTATCGTTGCGTGATGTGAGGTACATGTATGGGGAACGCCATACCTGCACGGTCAGTCGTACTCTTTCCCCTGAATTGAGAAAACGTTGGTACAGAGACCTCAATCATCATCTACATATAAGATTCAGACATGTGGCAGAAGCTGCTTGTGCATGAGATGTAACTCCGCCAGGATTATCATTCACAACATATCTATCTATCTTGGCCGTAGGGCGCAGGCGTGATGCTATACCGAAAAAAAATCGATTATCAGTTTGCTTAAAGCCATTTGAATCTATTTTTATGCACGACATATGTGCACACATTCATTTTGGCCGGACAGAATTATCTTCCTTAGCTCATGATGGCAGAAATGCCCTCGTGATAAACTGCTGCGAATGCTGAAAATTGTCGAAAAGTCCATTTTTTTCATATCAGAATACAGCAAAAAGAGGAATGTGCCTCGGTTGTTGTTAAACAGTTGATATGCATAGGTCACCACAATTACCACAAAATAAGGTGCTTTGGCGTAAAGGAAGCACTTACTCATGTCCATGTTGCATCAAACGCTACCGAGAGGAAGTGAGTGTCAAAGCTGCAATGAAACGGTCCGATGTTGAAACTGGCCCGACATACTGTACTGTTGGCCCGCCGTACAGCGGCAGGCTGGCGCCCGTTCCTGCTATGTTTTAATGTAATGCGACATCAAAGGAACAGACAACATCTTTCATCTGATCTGCCGAGTTGCCTGTGATATCAGGCGAGACTTGGAAGTCGAGTGACTGTTTTCGGCTTGTGCTGGAGGAAGATTGGGTAAGAGAAAAATCACACGTTATGCTGGCGGCAGTGCGCACAGTATCAGAGTGATAGTGCCTTTTCGCCGAGGCCGCGATCTTTGAGCAAACAAAGCTCTCTTTAGAAGTTAAAACATCTCATTGGTTAAAATTTTTTTTTATACATTTTGTGTGTTGTCTTCCAAATCTTACTTTTACAGCATAGATCATATTCAATTATAAAGTCATAGATTTAACATATCCAATTTTGGTCTTCATTCGGTGGGAAGGGGGCTGCCCCCCCGGTCTTCCTTGCCCAAATAGAAATCAAAATGAGTTGACAACTGAGTGATGCACAACATGTAGCCAAAGTTTGTAATGGAACAGATGTCTCATGGCCCATGATCTTTGTAACTCATTGACAAATATTACAGTTTACGGATTGTACTACCAAAGAAGTTTTATTCGTTATGACGTTAACGTAATGGACCGATCCAGTCGAACGCCATATCGAACATATAGAACCCCCTATTCTATTCGGAATACCTCCGTCAAGAACAGCGCTAGTTGGACAGAAATGGGACGTGTTAAGTAGGGCATGTACATCTGTCACAGGTTTTTCACTGTATTGGCTGCATGTAAACTCAGGAAAAAAACGAAATGAAAAAGAAAATAGCTCGAGCACTCATGAGGAGGGAGCTTGTAACACATTGCCAACTACTACAAAGTCCGCTAGTACAGAGTTCCGCCTCTTCTGTACTTGTTTATGAAACTGATTAATATGAATGCGACACGGTAAGTAAAAGAATTGCATTTTGATAGTTAATTACTAATTAAATATAAAGGACATGCAGCTGCAATTCATACAGTCAACACAGTGGGAACCCTGTCACAGATATACGTACCCTGTTTTACACGTGCATCGATCGGCTTGTCAAAAATCGGGCACTCATGGTCACCAACAAGGTAATACTATGCGACGCAACCCGCTTCAGCATTGACCGAAAACATAATGTCCTCACATTAACTACATTTACCCCCTCCTCAAACAACCCTACTCGGTGGATACATCCGTCCACAAAGAAGGCATACCATTTTTATTTGGTCCGCTCTGAAAGGGTTTTAGAGCAAAAAAAGCTCAAGAGAAGACAGTCTGCATATTCGACAGCCAAGCGCGCGCGTCCGTCAAGGGCTGTTTTTGACGGACTATTCGAAATAGAACAGGGGGCGGGGCTTCTGGTGTTCGAACTGGATCGGTCCATTATCGCCATGAAAAATGGAGTTTGTGTGTGTGCTTGTTTTTGTGTTTCCGGAATTTTTTAGTTAGCATAAGAACCTCTGAATGGATTGTGATGATATTTGGCATGTGGGTAGGTGTTGCCAAGACAAAGTTCAAGGTCTATGTTGGGGCCCCTGGTGTGTTACCTTGGTACTGCAGCAGAACTAACTGCTTTTGTATCTTTCGACCAGGATATGCTATGGTCTTGATTATTTTGTGGCAGATATTTTCTGATGTATGGAGGAACGGTGGTGGTTTCGTCCTCCTTCTAGCTTGGTCTGGAACGGGAGGGGCGTTTTTGTTAAAATCTACCAAGGCGGATAACTTGATAATTTGGTGCCATAATACCGGATTGAGTTCAGAAAGACAGCGCCTGTAGTGCACTGGTTCGCTTCCGTCGTGCTCGTACATCAGCTCCTTCAAATGTCGATCCAGTTGAGACTTGAACTGGTTCACTCTTTCGCTGGAGACTTCACTCTCCGGAAAGAAGTTCCAAATGTTCATGTTCTGCCACTAAAACATGTGCTCTTGTTCTTAACTTGGTGAGAGGTACTTTAAGCTTGGGGCTGTGCCCCCTTGTTGCCGCATTCCCTGCACTCTCAAAGAAGATATCTGACTGTATTCTCTCCCTTCCAGTAATGATCTTGAAAACTTGAATCATAACGCCCCTAGGCCCTCTTGCGTCTATACTGGAGGGAGGGCAAACGAAGCCTGTGTAAAATTCCCGTCATTTACCAATAAGGCGTTATACAGCATTTCCTCATTAGTCATTCCAATTAAGTCTTCATTTCTCAAATGAAATTTATCGATATTCCCCTCTTTCCCAGTGACATATGCCACATGTTTGGAGGTCCTATCATGGAATGTCAATAACGGTTAGACATCAAGGTAATAAAATACGATAGTTACTCAAGCAACTGGATAGATTTTGAAAACTCAACGGATGTATATAATTTCATCAAATATACACATTTGCTCCTGTTTTGCATAATTAGCCTCTCACATTTTCAACGCATCTCTACTCGAAGGAAAGAGCAACAGGAATGGAAGAAGGTGGTCCAAGTCCCACCCACCAAACATCGACCAGTTACTTCCAGCCTCATTGACTTCCCTCCTTGCCAAGGTCTGTGAGGGGTTCATCGCTTCAGTTGATACATAGTGATCAGCATATCTCCCAGTCAATTTGGGGGTCTGAAATGTCGCTCGACGTCGCTTTTCCTAGTTAGTTTGGCTAACCATGTTTTCAAGTCGGCAGACAAGCGTGGAGCAAGCAGCACTTCAGTAAGGCCTGCCATACACTACATATGATACGAGTATTAGAGTCCTATAACGGAAAACACTACAAAGATATATTTTCCTAATCAATTATGCAAATTAAATCCCAATTTGTATAATTTGCTCTTCATTATGTACATCTCCCATCACCTACATACTAGATATCATGGACATCCGTCGTTCCTTTGTTCAGTTGTTCTCCTTGGAAGATTTATCACACCACTTCTACCTTACATCACAAGCTATCTGCCAACAAAAAATCAACACCATAGCACGTCTAGGTCAAAAGATACCAAAAACTGTTCTGCTGCAGTACCAAGGTCGAATATCAGGGGCCCAAAATCAACCCAAACTTTTTTTCTTGGCAACACTTACCCACATGCCAAATATCATCATAATTCATCCAGAGGTTTTCGAGTTATCCTTACTAGAAAAATCTGGAAACACAAACAGACAGACAGATACACAGACAGGCTAAAAACTATAGAGAGATTATTACCAATTTTCCAAGGTACCGTAAATATATGGAGGTTTCTGCAATAAATTAAAGAGGGGATTTCTGGGCACTCCAATAGCGATGAACAAACATAGATGCTGTGCATAGATGTGATATGAAAATTCAAAACATATACCGGGTTTTTCGTTATTTTGAAATCATTGTAGAAAGACGTCGATGAAGGTTAGACCTCAAGGTAATACGATACGCCAAAAGACAAGTACTCAAGCAACTTGATGAGATTTTGAAACAGTCAAACGTTTCAGACAGTCGATCCGCTGTATTGTAGAAATACTTTAAATTTTTTCCTGAGCAATCTCGCTCTCTATTTTTACCGTTGTCTGGGTTATTGAAACATTAATATGACGGACAGAAGCTCTGTGGGGTGTGCATTGTCCTGGCGTATGACTTGACATGCTCACATGTACATTACTTGCATGTCACAAATGTGAAATATCCATCATTTACCAATAACTAAGTTCTGCCTAAGATATGCAAAGAAGTCTCTTATTATACAATCCATATCAATTCATCATCTAGTCTTTATAAGCTACGTATTTTACAGATATCTTACCTTATCCCTTTTCAGGTATGTAGATATAGAATATATAAGATATTGTAGCATATCCTTATCAATTATGCAAATGATACCCAAGTCAACCTGGTTTATGCCTGATAATGGTCACCTAAATGTGTCACTTGTATGAATATTCCATCATTCACCACTTAGATATTACACAACATTTCATCAACTTTGCAAATTAGGTCATGATTTGCATTATTCATACAACTCCCATCAATCCAAGTTAAATACTAGTACATAATGAACATGAAGCCATTTGGCACAATTGATATATCATAACCAATTATGCAAACCGAGTGCCATAGTTTACACACTATTTCGCTGGTTTCATCAAAGTTTGCATGTAAAGAATCATGAAAGTTCGTCCATCCCTTCTTGTCTCATCCTGTTTGATATGCTGCAATAAAAGTGTCACTGCTGTTCCAAAGAAGGCTTCTAGAAGGCCCAAACTAATGTCACAGCACAATAACTATGTATCACCTAAGCATAGTGACCATAGAATACAAAGTTGCAGTACCAAGCCACCAAAGGGCTAAAATGTAATAATTTCTTGATGGGACAATACCTAACCGGACCACCTGCCATAATGTAATGCCAATCCATCTATCCAGCCTTGGTGAAGGCAAAAAAACGCCCAATGACAGCCGGTGTGAACAGTTCTGCACGTCGGTACCCTTTCTAGTTACTTGTAATGATGCCATTTCTGTAATATCAGATGATAACATAAACATAACATCTGCTTCCTTCAATGTACGATGAGAGATAAAAATCTCCGTAGCCATTCAAACTTAAAGCTCTACCTCAAAATTCAAAATATTATGTGACAGAAATCATAACGATATGTTTCTGCACCCGTCAGATCCGCAGCACATCGAACATGAATGGAATGATAGTGCTACGTTAAATCACCATCATTCAAAAACTCTCCATGCAATTATTGTGAGAGAGTCTGTGTGTAAATGACAGCACTTACAGAACTCATACACTGGTGTATCGGCGTCGATCCAATCGCTGCACACACGGCTGCGGTATCAGCTGCTATCTCGGACCGTCCGCCCAGATGATCCTCGCGGTGTCTGTTGTAACGTCGCGTACGTCACTGTTCATTCCACGGAAGCGGAGTACGTCTGAACATCAAAACCGCGTATCGTTCCGCTTTTATCTCAGCACCGCTGCCGGGGGAACAGACCGCGCCTCTACCGCTCTTTGTAACACGACATGTGGCGGTCAGTTTCAGTACTTTCATTACGTTTGTTTCGAAAACCCTACTGGCATTCTATCGCGTGCAAGGCCAGCGCATTCACAGATCTCTTTGTTACATTCAATATATACACCAAGACCACAAGGCAGATTATAAGCAAAGGACTATTGCCAGATTTCATTATCTTCGTCAGAAGGGTATATTTTCGGTTTGGCTATGGTGGTGTGACTGATGGCATGCGGCATAACTCTTGATGCCATCGATGGATGTTCATGATTTTTGGTAGGTAAGTTACTGTTGGGCGGGCGGAGGTCAAGTTTGAGGGTGGCTTTCTACGGTATTGCAGTGGACTTTTTGCAAACAGATAACTCGAGCTGCTGTTGACGGATCGTGATGAAAATTAGTAGGTAGACAGCGTTGAGGTAAAGAAATGCCAAGTTCGATTATGGGTCTCCTAACGGCGATGTACGGCACTGCAAGAGGACTTTTGAGTTCAAGTTCTGGAAGTGCTATGGTCGTGACTTTTGAGTGGTGGATAGGTCTTAGGGCATAGATAAGGTGGTGTAGGTCTGGGCCCCCTTCTTTGGAAGTGCAATGGGCCTTTTTGTATGTTACTTTGTAGGAGGATAACTCAGACAGGGTTTGGTGGATTTTCATTGTTTTAGACAGGAACCTTAGGTGATTATTAACATAATGAGATGCAGTTTATGCAAACCAGGGCATTATTTACATAAGTCACTATTAATGAGGAAAAGTTGAAATTCCCTTACAATGTGCTATTCATGCGATGTCGACCTTATACGAGGACATCATATGGACATGTTGTGACCAGGGCTGGGATTTTGGGGTCAACATGTACAGATGAACACTTCTTCTCATGATGGGGCTTCAAACAGACCTGTAACTGACAACGAGCAGCGCCAATCGCTATATCAATTATGCAAATCAGGGCATGATTTGCTTGATTAATGAGAAAATACTATAATTCCATAGTGGTAAATGACGGTAACTTAATACCTGCAGCTTTTGGAAGTTAGTTGAAGGACATCATCAAACATGAACTATGCAAACTAGGGCCTCATTTGCATAACTGATAAACTGATATTAGAATGGCCTTCTTTGCCAAGATATAGTACCTTAACCAACGTGTTATTTAGGTAAATATCATCAACCCATACAATATATGCAATCTTGTTTGCATGATCAATGAAAAACCGTTATCATCATTCCTAAAGCTAACATCATTGAAAGTTGATTTTTGAAATTTGCCCCCATCTGCACTATGAACTCACACAAGCCCATTGTCATCCCCCAGGCCAGCGATCCGCCTGTATCATCCAGAGGGAATAGACCAGGGGACCAGATAGGATTACCATGGTTACCATGATGGCAACCACACCCATAAAATTCTAGACTAGAATGATTGACACGTAAATAGAAGTCTATAAGAATATGTTAACATGTTTCCATCTAGTGATGATGATGGCTGCTTCTTCGCTTCCGAAGATTACTGGGAAGGTTGTCCTCCTCTGCAGGCTCTCCTGTGACTGTGTAGCCCAATCCTGGATCTGCATACTCTGCTGCAGGCTGGGCATGTAAAGCCCTGTGTAGGTGGAGACTGGGCAGCAACAGCTTTTCTGTGGCTTCTCTTCTCTGCAGCAAACTCTCTTCGAGCTGTTTTGAATCTTTCTGCACCTCTTTTGGTTGCTGCTCTCCAGGCGTTTCTTTCATTTGCAATGTTCTCCCATTCTTTTACTGGAATGCCGGCTGAGCAGAGTTGACGTTTAAGTTGGTCTTTGTAACGTTTTCTGGGGGCTCCCCTGTCCCGCTTGCCCTGGCACAGCTCACTGTAGAAGACAGCTTTAGACATTCTGGACTCCTCCATCCGTGATAAGTGCCCAGCCCATCGGAGCTACTTTGACAGCAGCAGTGCCTCCATGCTCTCTCCAAGACTTCAATGTTTGTCACATAGTCCTGCCACTTGATGCCCATGATGCACCGCAGGCATCGCTGGTGAAAGCGCTCCAGGAGTCGCACCTGCTTTCGGTACAGGACCCAAGTCTCAGCACCGTACAGAAGAGTGGTGATGACGACTGCTCTGTACACCTGGATCTTTGTTGAGAGACGTAGTGAGTGGTTCTTCCAGACACGCTTCTGTAGCCGCCAGAACGAGCTGCAGGCTTTGCCAAGTCGGCTGTCCACATCCTTGGCCACTGTAGCATCGTTGGAGATGACACTGCCCAGGTAAGTGAAGTGCTCGACTGCGTTCAGAGACTGCCCGTCAATGCTGATCTGTGGAGGGGTGTAGGTTCCACGTGGTGGCTTCTGGTACATCATCTCCGTTTTCTTGAGGCTGATGGTGAGCCCGAAGGCCTTACATGCTTCTGCAAAGTGGCTGACAACTGTCTGTAGGGCTTCCTCTGTGTGAGCCAGGAGTGCTCAGTCATCTGCGAACAGCAAATCGAGGATCAGCTCTTCCAGTGTCTTTTGCGGGCTAGAAGTCTCCTGAGGTTGAAGATACTACCGTCTGTTCTGAACCTGATGTAGATCCCTTCAGTGAGATCCTCCTTGGCCTCTCTCAGCATCATACCGAAGATGATGGCAAAGAGAGTAGGGGCAAGGACGCATCCTTGCTTGACTCCGTTGGCGATTGGGAACGGCTCTGACAGATATGATACAATTAACAGTCTGGCATTTTTCAAACATATCTTCTCATGTCAAATCCGGTACGTATTTTGCATTGCTCTATTCTAAAGTCCAGTCAAACTCAATTAGCCAAAACCATTGCCATAGTTTTGCGTTTATCCATTTTGAATAAAAAAGGAACAAGACTAGAGAGACAACTTGTCTCCTTTAGCTATGAAACATGACGTTATGTAAGGCAGTATGGCAGTTTGCTGTTTGTGTAAGAATTTCTAGCGAGTCACCGAGCAGGATGTAATATGGCCTGCGAAAAGCACTCAGAGATCGCAACCTGAAGGCTGCGTCGCTGGTATGAGCACACTTAGGCATTCTGGCAGGCAGTTATAAAGGTATGCATTAACACGTCTTCTCCCCCCCCCCCCCATCGATCTCAACATCAATTTTGAACTGCTAGTTGAAAAGCCCATCTGCGCTGGTAGAAGTTTGAGAGTAACGTTAGCAATCTAACACAAAAGGCAGTGGATTTTTCCTCAGCAGCGCCAGTCTTTGTCGAGGAACTAATAGATCCACTGCTTCCATGATGTCACACTTGGTAAAGTAGGGACACGTGACATAAATGTTCAAAGCTTATGACGTCATCCGTCTCTATTCAGGGAGGGATGCACGGCCCGATGGATACTGCTTAGCCTTGTATGCCATATACCGTGCGTGGTACAGGCAGCAGAGGCCCGGGCATGATTTCAAACAAAAAGCAACAAACATAAAGCATAAAAGGCAACATTTGCGAGGAACTACAGTATATTTCGCTCCCTCCCCAATGCAAAAATGAACTGGTCCATACAAACATCTTGCAGAAATGGACCATCCTTTTACCCACACATGGACTATCTCAGCATCACCCCACACCCCCTTGCAACAATAGACTATTCCAAACATACTCCACACTAAATGGATTCTTTCAAGATATCCCCTCCTCTTCTCTAGCCATACAAGAGGGCAGGTCTTTTGGCCTTCCCATGATGGCCTCGTGTCTCCTTGACATATTTGTAGCTTTTAGACATTTTCGCTCCCATTGATCATGCAAATATGGTTGCAAATTTTGATTGATGGTCTTCTCTGACCAAGTTACATATATTCTATGTGTAAAAGTCCTATCCCTTGGCAAAATTCCATCTTAACATTTCTTCACTTATTATGCAAATGACTCACTGATTTACATAATCTATGCACGTTGATGCCAAACATTTCTTACAAACATCTTCTAACTTACATATGTCACGAGTACGAGATTCATATCTTTTACCACAAAAATTGAAATTAGTTATGCAAATTATTCGCATAAAAGGACAATGTTGATTTTTACCCTTGAAAGTTTGAAAATGAATATCTAAAGATTTAGATATTTTCCTGATGGCATTTTGTACCAAACACGCAGCACGGATGAAGAATTCTGCTTAAGTTATTCCAACCAAAAGACTTTATCCATGTGAGGAGTTGAACTCAGGTGCAGGCAGGTCCTGACAGACGAGTCGGGCTGTTGTGCTGTTCCTGCGGAGTGGATCCTTCAATAGATCTCAGACATCATTTATGTTGTTGTAGTGAGACACTATCGTCATAGATTTGTTTATTGCAATTCGTGTACTATTTTTTATCCATAATATGACTTTAGTTGATTTCTTTTTATATTATTGCCTGGGTGAAAAAATCTGACATAGCCAATGAGGCGGTAACTTTTGTTCAAACGTGATATCAAACCAAGATAGAAAAACGCTAAACGTGACCTTTCTTTAAAGTTCCTCATATTGCCGATGACTACGTGCTGTTTTTAAATGTTTCTTGTTCAGACAAACATCCTTGCTTGATGTTTTATCGGCCTTGATCAGCATCTCTTCTCCCTGATTCAGACATGCCCGAGAAAGGTCGACTTGCCGAGAGGGAGGACTAACTGACAGGAGAAGCAGGAGTTACGAAAGTTGCTGCGGTACATTTCCTATCGCATTTTTCGAAGCCTTTTTCACAACAACGTTCGTCACATAACATGCCGCATTCCTGTTGCCCGGGAAACTCGACAGGTGCAGCGTGCGTGCCCACCATAATGAGCGGAAATAGTCAGAAGTGCCCGCGGGTCCTTACAATGCCCACGCCTCTTATGAGCTGTGATGAGCACCTAGCTGCCTTCATCCGGCAAACAGGAAGGCACAGAAGGGCCCAATTACGTTCTCGATCGTCAATTTTGCCCAATTATGATTCTTCGCGCCGATAACTGTGATTCTCTATCGCCGAGCCATTAGGCGTGTTGGAAGGCGTGAGATGTGCCCCAAAATAACTTGCGTTACCCGCGGTGGTTTAGGAAAAGCGATGTATTTAGTATAACGTCATTCATTATTATCTATATTATCCATATTTCATGTCTAAAGAGTCTTAAGGCACGTTCGTCCTTTGTTGCTTTTATGGTTTGCTTTGCGTCAGGCGCCAACGGACAATCTGCACACGTGTGTAATGTCCCTGACGCTCCGTTATTTTCTTTTCTCCCAACCATTATCAATACCAGCGTAAAAAAGTAGCACGGCCTAAACCATATAAAAGTATTGCCTGATGTTTTCAAAAACTACTTTGCATCTGTAGTCGTAAGAATAATTGTTTGCACCTCCAGGCCACACTAATGGCTCTCGATTTCGCTTGAAAAAGTCACATGTAGATTCTGCATATGTATCAACCTCGAAATGCTTATCTTTTGAAATAGTAATAATTTTGCCTTCCTAGTTGTTAGTGTATATGCATTCCGGTTAGAAGTTCTAATTCAATTGTCCATGATGTTAACCACCCTCTGTGCGCTGGGTCTATCACAGAATGCTGGCTTGTTTATCTTTGAAACGTTTTTGCCCATCCAATCCATTAGTTTCCCAACAACAATGCGAGACCCCCAAAATTGCCCATCGACCGCATAAAACATAGCAGTGGGTGAATTCCGTGTTACGCAAGCATGCCACATTACCGCGTTAAATGAACCTCTGAAATTAACGTCTTTTTTCCAAATGGAGCCGTTCTGATACAGAATTGCAACAATGTGGTCACCGTTGATCTGGGGAGCAGGTCCAGGAAGCTAAAGGAACTTTCCGAGGCAAAACCTTTAAAAATGAATTACCAACGGGAGAAGTGAAATCTGGCACAGCTGTCTTTCTTTCAACAACTAAGATTTGCGAAGTTTTGTCGCCTTCGTGAGTAATGGAAGTAATGATTTGAGTCCGGCTGTTTGTATGTTTGTGGTTCCAGATGTGTAAGTTGACCTCTGGGTGGATTGTGTATGTGGGGAGGTGTTGCGAACGTGATGGTCGATGTTGTTTTTGGCCTTCCTGGTGAATTAATATGGTACTGCAGCAGACCGTCAGGTTTTTGTGTCTTTTGTGTTGGACAAGCTGTGGCCTTGATTCTTTTTTGACAGGTGGTGGAGGGGAGAAGTGCTGTAGGTCTGGGCCCCCTAGCAGATTGCTCTGGAACTGCATGGGTGTTTTTGAAGAAAAAAAATGCAACTAGAGTTCCACGACTCATTACCTTCGCCAAATAATCAAGGCTTATTATGGAAAGTGCCTTTATCCAAGACTTTAAAAATCATTTGGTGGTGCAGAACTAGTATACATGTATGTGTTTAGTGTATTGATAAATGTTTACATGACCTACTTTTATAGGTTTACATGAACTGCATCCCCAACCCAAGCTGAGACATAGTGTCCCTGAAATCAGGTCATACAATAAGAAGCCCATTGTAGAAATTTCCTTATAGTTTATGTTAATGAGCCCTGTCATGCAGGAATTATGTCAGCTAAAGTTCACCTTTACTTAACTTCCTAATGCCACGAGAATGAAATTCCAATCATTTACCATTATGGTATTTTAGTATTTTTTTATTAATTATGCAAATTAGGAAGCTATTTGTAATTTTGATATCTATCGATACATCTCTCTTTTTCAGTTACATATGTCACATGTTTGAGAGTCCTATTATGAAATGCAGCGGATTTATAGACTTTCTTTGCTAATTATGCAAATTAGCTCCTGATCCGATCTTGTAAAGCATCAATCAAGCTATCTGCATACCATAAATCAAGACAATCCGTCGACCTCATTTCTAGTTACTTATGTTCGAAGGTCAAAATAGATAGATTAAAAATACCCACTGCAGTTCCAAACAAGCCGCTAGGGGGCACAGACATACACAACTTATTTCATGTGGCATGAACTATCTACCACACAAAAACCATGACTAGTAATTGCAGAAAATTTGACCTCAAACTTTGAAGCTACACTGCAGTACCTAAGGTACCCGCTAGGAGGCCCATCATCGAACGTGACCTTTCCCTTCAAGAAACCTACCCATCTACTTAATATCATGCACAACCATCAACATCTCCTCGAGTCGAGTCTACAAACAAAAACGCATACATACACAGCCCGCTGCAGTACCGTAGGAAAATGTCAGGTGACCCATTTTTTAGCTTGACCTCCGTTTCCACGATCGGTACGCACCCACCAAACATCATGTAGATCCATCATGTAGATCCATCTCTCTGCGGAGAGAGACTCGGGAGCTATAATAGGTTTGGATTCCAGGCTAGAAAAAGTTGAACCATTTTCGAACTTGACCTTTGTTTTCTCAAACACTACTAACCTATCAAAAAATCGCGGAGATCCATCGAAAATTTCTCGAGTTATGCTCTTGACATACATACATACATACATACAGACCCAATCCACAGCTGGTGTAACCTATAATATAACCTTCTTGGCGAAGGTAATGAGAATAACTGAACAAAGGAACCACAGATTTTTATGATAATTGTCTGAAAAAAGTAGGTTTGAAAAAAAAAATGTACAAAATGAAATTGTCCAATCAATTATCCAATTCAAGACTCAATTTTCATAAGTAATGAGGCAAATGTATCATTTCATAATTTTCCCTTATAGGACGCTTAAACGTATAATATATGTAATTTATGGCTGGTGATTCATTTACAGATACCAATAATCATCATCAAACGTTCCTGCCAGCCCAAAACAATAAAAATCCACCAAACTTTGCTTGTGTTATCCTCTTCAAATTTGTTTTGAGGAAAATACTCACTGCAGTTCCAAACAAGCTGCTAGGGGAGCAAAATTTACACAACGTCCTTCCTGCTACAAGAGCTGTCCATCACTCCTGACAGACGTAGAGGATCTAGCTTTGGTAGCACAGGTAGTCAAGAATGCAGAAGCACTGGAGAAAGTCTCTTGAGAAAGCCGCGGCCCAAGTGGGTCTTCATCGTAATAAAGCAAAGACCGAGTTCATAAGCACCAGTAGAACTTAAATCGCCCTCTGCAATTAGAATAAAACATGTAGAGGACTTCAAATACCTCGGGTCCTGCAGACTACACTCTGAAAAGGACTTCACCATAAGGAAAGCCATAGCCATAGCATCATGCCTGAAATAAACTGGATAAAATATGGAGTTCTGGTATAAGTAACAAGCTTAAGGTGCAGGTTTTCCGTGCTGTAGTCAGGCCAATTCTACTATATGGGGCACAAACCTGGACTTCAACTACTCGCCTTGAGAAAACTTATGGAACGTTCACCTTACTCTTACGGAAAGCACAAAACATCATATGGAAACAACTCCTCAACCATCAAGACCATCTACGGTTCCCTCCCACGGGTGCCACACAGACTCAGACAGAGGAGGGTCCAGTTTGCTGGCGGCGAGTGGGGAGGTAATTTTCCCACTCATTCTGGATACCAACATATTTCTTTCCCACGAAAACTTTGATTCGCTGATACAACTGGCTCATCAGGATATGTGCAAAGCAGTTACATGTTTGGATGGAAATAAGTTGCCAAATTCGACAAAGACAAACTGCCTTATTTTCTGTAGTAGAAATAAAAGTTATGATATCAATAGTAGTAATTTTTACTTCCTAAAATTATCATCTATTGGAAAATAACTCCCCCCTCTGGACTTTAGGACTCCTTTAACAATCAACCTGAAGTCGACGGACAATGGGTGTGAAATATTCCTTCTTGAACCTCGCGAGCCAGTGGATTGGCGTTTATTGGCTAGTTTGCATTTGAAAAGTCCGGCTCTGTGGGCGTTGACCTCGCTAGAAATTTAGTGCCTGTTGTTTACAGTTGATCCCCCCCATACAGACTCCTTCGTGATACATTATGAGAATGGTAACTTTCTTAATAAAGACATCCAGAGTAGGGGTGGGTACCGGTACCGTGTACCGGTACAAAACCGGTATTTCTTAATGGACCGGTCCAAAAAAACCGGTCCGTAAAAAATCAGTGGACCGGCCTATGGACCGATTAGAAAATTCATAGTACCAGGCGGCCACATAACTGGTCTAAGAAAATACAAAACAGCAGATTTAACTTCGTTTTCGAAGACGTTAGCTGTGAATCATACCTAGAAACACTTAAAGGATTAGTAAACAGACGGCGAGAAGAGTATAACTATAATTTTGAGACAAAGTGCAAACCTAAGAAATTATATCGTTCCAGACATGACGTTTGGAGACTTTTGCGTGTGTCTCGCTCTCCAAAATATGATGTACTGCGACACTACTATAATCAGGTACAGGTACAGGTCCGGACCTGGACCTGACCCTCTGGACCTGGACCTGGACCGGACCTGAATTGTTTGTACCGGTACCCACCCCTAATCCAGAGCATTTTATAAGGCTTGAAACATGAATTAAAAAACTCAAATTTAGTTATTCCTACACAAGGTAAGTTTCAATAACACTATACCCTTACGTATCGAAATTCAATGAGCAAATATACAATGTCGTTGTGTGGTGAGAAAGTCCTTATAGACTGATCCTGACTGTCCATCACAATTAGCGGTTCGACCAATGAGAGAATGACTGCAGGTCCGTAAAAAATTTGCATTTCTACGTTTTGACGGAGGTGGACGGGGCTATGGTATCTACAGTATTTACAGGAGGCGCGTGAAATTAAAAGATTACCAAGTAGATTATTTTTGTGCCGTTTTTGCTCACTTTTGAAAAAAAATCCGAACGCAATCGTGGTGATATAAATTGTCAATTTCATAAAGATTACACCGACTAGAATATTTCCAGTTTTCAAGTCTCCTAAAATGGCGCCCATCTCAATTTCTATAGCCCTTGGGCCATATACAAGTGCAAGTGACTACAGCAGGGGGCTAGTCCGCTGCTAGGGATGTGTGTTTAACTTCCATACTCTTTCCCAAATGCTGAGTGCTAAGCATAGAAAGCAGTATGTACCATTTTGGCCGGGGTTCGACAATTGCATTGCTGAAGAGCCAGTTCAACGCTTGTTAGGCCTGTCCGGGATTCAAACAAAGAACCTCTCGATTCCAAGATTCTGATTTTTAAAAATTAGATTAAACGACATTTAATTACAGGACGTTAAGACAAGCTGGTGGCGTATGTCAGTGTCGTCATCGAAACAAAGGATAAACAAAACACAGTCAAACAGATTCTGATTCGGTTGGGAAATGAAAAGCAGAAGAAAAGAAATAGAGTTTACGCAACAAAACTACCCCGTCCCGTATCTCCGTGATATGATACTAATCGTCGAACAAACGCATCATTGGCTCCGCATACGATGATACTACGTGGAATAGAAGCTGTCATGTTTTGGTAACGTTATCAGAACAGAAAACGGTCCGCTCTTGGGCAGTTTGTCTCTATGAAAACATTTCTATCTGTAGGGAGAAGCAGGACATATCGAGTCTGTACATCATAGCGTTCTTTAGATATAAAACGGTAGCAACCTCCTTTATTTCAACTCTATAACGTTATATTAACATTTATAGTAAGCAAGTAAGTAACATTGCAATATACACGTTACTGGTGACAAGAGTCTGATCATTCTTGTCGCAGAATCGTAAACTGAGGTTATTCCTGTGAAAGTCGTACATCTGTACTACAGGGCAAAGCTGTTGTGGACAAGGCTGTCTTTGTTAAGGCCCCCTCTCACTGGGCTCCGGCACTGCGGCGGCACTGCCACGGCAGATTTTTCCGGCACCGTCGCGTTTTTTAAACAATTTTCATTTGCACTCTCACTGACGTGCGGCGCATTTGCGTTTGAAGCCCAGATATCGATGAGCAAGCTCGACAATCGCATATAGTACAATGTATTGCAGTAAATCAACAATAATGCAAGGTTAACCTATCCGACAATTATAAGTACAATATAGTATCGATAACAGTGTATGAATTACAATATAGCCATTTATGGATGATTTTTTCCCTCACTTTTAGAATGAAGTAAAATGAAATTGACCTATGTAGGCGGTACTGAGGAGTTGGACGTGACAACAATACATGGGAAATATTGTTATATGTACCAGATAGCCTGATAGGGTGAAGTTTGTTTTAGTAGTAATAATTTGTAACGACAAATCTCTCTCTTTACCATAAGTAGGATATGCCATCACAAAATAAAATTTATCTTCAATATTTTCATACATGTGGGACACCGTCTCTGAGTGCCTGGTGTGTTGTGGTGTCGATCCTTTTCAATTTCTAGACAATATGCGCTGATTCTCAGTTTAGTTATGCTTTTTACAAACGGTTTATGATGAATTTATATAATATATTCTTCCATACCAAAGTGATTTTTGATTTTATGCATGTGTGGAGTTTACTGATATTCCTAAGTGGTTCCCTCAAACCAGGGAGAATCGTGTCTTTCAGGCGTTCTTGAAATGTATTTCCAGCTTTGACTGCGGGCCCACGTCAAACATGTCTACATAGTATGCTAATGTCCTGAACGTCAGTAGCCTAGTCATGGTCTTCTTCGATTGAAGTGTCGTGTGTTTTATTAATAATTCTGGCATTTATTAATAGCCCTTTCAGTAGGTAAATTAGTCACTCTTACTGTCAACGATCAATTGGAATTCTCCTAATTCACCCCTTACAGCGAAACATTGAGTAAAATTTGGGATACAGTGTCTGACTGGTATATCAAGTTCAGTTTATCACTGTATTTCTTGAAAGTCACAAGAGCAGGGCGAGTACAGGTAGACGAGGGGTCTGATTTCTTTACTAAGCGACGGGTCTATCAACTTCCGTAGTGGAATAAATGTACAATGCAGGGATCTAATTTTCAGTGGGATTAAGCAATATCCCAATGAAAAGATCAGAACATCTACAGCTACAAGCCTCAACCTCACTACAATCCAGTGAAATGGGTTCAACCAATTGCAAACTCTTAAACAGATCAATAGCTAGGGAGATGGACCGACTGTAGATTAATGGCAGTAATTTCAATTCATCAGACATCGTAGTGCTGTCGATGAATCAAAACATAATGTACAATCATAAAAGTGCGTCAAAAATTTATTCCAAGGGATAAATGGCTTTTCACTTATGACACTTGGTGCAAAAACGATAACACGTTATAGAATATACGTATAACCTTGAAACTGACATATCACTTTTACACAATAGCGCGCGCGGTGAGCTCCCGGCAAGCTCCCGGCGAGCGCGCGGCACTTTGTCACTTGCGTTTTTTTTTCAAATTTTAAAAAAAATCGCCATTTCAACCGGCACGCCGGTGGTGTGGACCGGCACTGGGACGGCACTGGGACGTCACTAGGACGGCACGCCGAGGTCTGTGCACGGCACTGCGGCGGTAGCCATTTCCACGCTACCGCACGCTACCGCCACAGTACCGCAGCTCAATGAGAGGGGGCCTTAAGCGATTCTCAGCCTACGGCATCAAACCGTATGACGGGTTACGAGGAGTGCGCTACGCCGCTGCAGGTAAGGGATGGGGGATGCGAGAATTGTTGCCACACTTGATACATTGGGAAGTTTAATCTTAAGACAGATTTTTGCTTTGTATTGTACTTCTTATACACCTACGTTAACAGATTGACAAGATCTTTCTACTCACCTGGGTACCTGTGAGCGAGATGAAAACGGCGACAGTGCCCCTCAACCTGCGCCATGAATACAGCAGATCCTGGCGATCAAAGACCATGGTATGCTCACAAATAACCTGGATGTTAATGCCTGAATAGGGATTGATTACGGAAAATGTCTGTTAAGCCTGTGCGCGCGTACCGCGCTAGAGTGGACGTTTGAACCAGACTTATCTGTTGAGCTGACTGCGTCACACCGCGAGCCCATATCCGGCTCATGTGCATTACGGCTGTCATCTGAAGATGGAGCTGGCGCGGACAGATCCCAATTACCGGTGTAAGTGTGGCGGGATTGATACAGCGCCACTTCTGTGCGGATATGTCTTCTTAAAAGATCGATAGCTGTTATCTTTAATGTAGCGTCTGAGGTAACGTATATATTTAGGAATCAGAAATAAACAAAAGCATTTTTGATATTTCCATTTTAAGAATTCACCACGCTGCGACTCTGTTGAAGAAGGTCAACTTTCATCATAGGATTTTCAGCGATGTTCTGATAGAACCGACCATAGATGGGGGTATCTGAATTCTGCACGACATAGTTTATGTCTACATCTAAGAATATAAGAAACACAATATAACAAGGTTTAGAGGGACCATTGATGATGGTGTATATATGTGCGGTTCGGTCTGTCAGGGCTTGTCTAAGCCGATTGGGACGGCATTAGGTGCCATACTCTTTGCAAGACACAACAAAACTGACGTACAGACTGAATTTGTATACTATTTCGCCGGCCACAACACACGCTTTATAGCACGATAATAATGAGAGTTTTACGACCTCATATATCACATATATTGCGCAGGACAAAATTTCAGTTGACCGTGCCCAGAAACATATACAAGAGAAACAGAACGACCACTCAAAACTAGACCCTCGGAACATAAGCACCCCTGCTTTACCACGTCTGATGTGTCACAACACATACAAGTCCCTGGACATACAGTTCCACTCTACAAGGTGCGCATTTTGAATACGGATCAGGACTACTTTGTGAGGGATGTGAAGGAGGCAGTCATCAGGGCCCATCAACCCTCTCTGAGCCGTCTTCCCGCCACCTTTGATTCACTGCTGACGTCATCACGTTTCCGGTTTCCCGACAGCCAGCGCGGTGAATCAAACATCTGATGAAGGTTGACGAGATCGACTGAAAAGTGTTTTCTTTGTGTTGGAATAAAGCTCAAATTGCACAGTTAAGGTCCTTTTTTGCATAAATTGGATATTTTGATCATCTTCTCTGACCGAATACCACAAGTTGTTCAAATTATAAAAAATTCTTATCCAAGTAAAGAAGTATGCTGTATTTGCTCGCCAATGTTGCCTTTCTAGTTGTCATGTTCTTCTTCTTATACTGCCAAGTCTTCAATACGGATTCAGCATTTTTCATTTTGGGGTCGAAATGCCCCTAAATTTGGTATAAAGTAGACAAATAGCCCCAATTCTTTTTCTTCATTTTTTGTGTATAGGCATTTGAAATGATTTTATTGACGTTTTGGGCCATTTTTAAACAAAAATGTATTTTTTTGGGTCTTGTGCCCTGGTACTGGTATTTCAACCAAATGACCTAAAATTTGGCATAAGGGTGCCTTGAACATGTCCCATTCTTACTGTTATGGTGCCAATCTTGCCAATGTTGCAAATGAAAAAAATCGGACTTGGTTGATCATGCTTAGAAAAGTATGATACCGCTTTTTCAGAATAAATGTAGCATTTTGGTGTAAAATGTCATTTTTACTCATTTCGCATAAATTATGATAATGAGACAAATGATTATTAATTTTTTTACGCTTAAAACATATCAGAGTATCCTTAATAGATTAATGGAACAATATATCAACAGAAATCACAAAAATAGCCAATGGAAAAGATATTTTTGATGAAAATTGACAAGGGTATAATTATGATAGAAGATCTTTATTGACACAACAAAAGCACAGCGGCTAAATTCGTAAGGTCTGCTATATCTATACATACATACAAACGAATAGGTGCATACAAATGAGTTTGATTACACACAATCATATGGGATAGAGCAACATATCGTAATTTCACGTGCCGTATACTTATGCATTGCATTTCTAATGTCCAAACATTCTTTGATGTATATACCTATCTGTACACAGTAAGGATTATCACCTCCTAGTATGTAATTGAATCTATCAACAGAACGGAGTGCATTGAATTCATTTGAACAAGCGGAAATAAAGGTGAATAGCTTTGAGTGTTTATCCTCATATCTTGAACAATCCTTGATAAAGTGACGTTCACCTTCAATTTCATTTGAGCAGAATGGACAAAACCTTTGAATTTTACGATTCCTTCCGGCTTCAATGTTCCATTCATGAGAGGGCTAGAAGATAGACTAATTTCTAGCGTTTGACGTAGTCATTAGCGTGAAATTGAGTTTCTGCATTAACACATTGTGTGTTTGAGCTGTACACAGGTGACTGTTGATTAATGAGCACAGGTGGAGAGCAGGTGCTAGGAGGGGATAAAGGGAGGACTGAAGATGTGATCTTCATTCGAGGCCTTGCTACCAGGCACGAGGGCACCATCGAAGGATTTCTCGAGTTGATCGTTGTTTTATTTTCGCGAGGAATCCTGGAGGCTACGTTGAGGCACGACTACCGGACATTGCAAGTTTTTGCGGCAGAGTTCCCGCCAAGGTCTTTCTTCTGTACAACAACAACAAGGAGAGAGACTTCAGGAGACTGAAATAGGATCTTGGCCAGGAGGCGAAATTGAGCCACGACTACCGGACATCGCAAGTCTTTGCGGCAGAGTTCCCGGCAAGATGTTTCTTCTGCACAACAAGGAGGACATAGACTTTCGGAGACTCTTTTAGGAGCATGGAACGTGCATATGTTCATGGTAGTATCACGCCGTTTTCGTATTTTCAGTTAGTGACAACGTTAATGTGTTGTCTGTATTGGAATGGATAAGCCTAAGAATCTTTTTCTGCGATGAGATGATACTTATACATGATGATTATACTCCATCATTGATATGCAAATAATCTGTTGTTGGCATTCAGCAGTTTTTGGTGTTGATGTTATGTCGTAATTAATTTCCTCAGCAGTATCACAGGTGATGTGCTGTTGTCTGTGTAGTAGATACACATGATGATGTTTCACTGTCTTTCATTTGCACAAAGGTATTCCATATATACTCACTGAGGTTGTCAATGAGTACTTATACACGTAATCATGTTTCTTTATGCCGTTTTTTATATTTTTAGACATGTGAACAGGTAATATCTTGGCTGTGGATGCATTGCTGTGGGTTTACTACCGCCCTCAGTATTTCCGCCAAATGCAGTGGCGTAAAGGTATGTTTTGTTTTAGTTAAATAGATAGATTTGGAAGGTCTTGCTACCGCCGTCTTTTATATTCAGAAATGAATAGAAATGAATAATAAAGAGCAGTAGTTTGGTGTTTACGTATTGTGGAATTTGAGACCGTTTTTCATTTTCATTATCTTTGATATGCTCGTATTTTGCTGAGATTGATCTATTGTTTGTAGAGAGAACGCATTTATTACTAGTGATTTTTTGAAGTCATTGACATGATATGCACAAGCATTGGTGCAGGTGATGTGTTGACTGCAGAGAGAATGCAGATATACATGGTGATGTCGCCCAATTACAGGGGCAGTTGATGCATTGAGCAGGTAATTTATATGGTGACGTTATTTTACCCAGGTGATTATTTTATTGTCATGGTATGCCGCAGAAATGGCATGGACAGCACGATGTTTTGGGCAGGCTGTTCTTTGAGCCCGGCGATTTTATGCCGTCACTTGTATGCCCTAGGATTGATGAGAGGATACATGACTTGGAATTGACAAGCGCGCAAATGGACAATGTTTAGTTGTCAGTTGATGTGCCCCAATTGTTTTATCCATTTTTTTGCAGGTTGCATTGATTTCGTCGCTATACAGTGGTGAAACAGTGTGTTATCGGTGGAGAGCAGACGATTATTCTACACATGAAGATTATTCTTAGTAGTGTATTTTTTCTCCAGTTTTGTTAAGCTTTAACAAAGGTATGGAATAATTTTTGTTTGCTAGAGAGCACGCAGACATATTTCAGTATTTGTTTTACGCATATACTGATGCAAGTGATGTCTTGTTTGCAGAAAGCACTCAGATACCCTTGGTGTTTTATTCTTTGTTATACACGTATTTTGATATACTAGGTGATTTGTTTGCACTTTGCAGAGAGGATGCAGATTTACATTTGGTGATATTTTACAGTCTGTGTTTTGCTCGAGCATCGATGCAGGTGTTCTGTTTGGATCGAGTTCACAACATACCTGGAGATGTTTCTTTCTGTCTTTCACAAACGTTGATACACTTGATGCATTGAGCGGGTAATTGGAATGTTGATTTTTAACCGCAATTGATATGCATGAGCATGGTAGTGATATACCTGTGATGGTACGCCCCAATAAAGGCGTGGACTAGCACAATTTGTTGCATGGGCAGGCTGCTGTTTGAGCCCGGCAATTTTATGCCGTCATTTGTATGCCCTGGTAGTGATAAGGAATACAGGTTGTGGAATTGATGACCCCGGAGATGGACAATGTTCAGTTGTCAGTTGATTTGTCTAAAAACGTCTGTGGTGTTTTATTTTTTGTTTTGCAGGCTGTATTGATGTATCTGCCATACAGTCGTGCAACATCTTTGGAGAGCAGGTGATTCGTCTACACATTTCGTCACGTTTATTCTGTTTTTAGAAGCTTAAACAAAGATGTGGATGAACTTTGTTTGCAGAGAACATGCAGATATGTTTAAGTCTTAGTTATACGGGTACATTTAGGAAGGTCATATTTTGTTTGCAGAGAGCACACATTTATCTTTCGTGATGTTTACGGCTTTGTTACACACAAATATGGATTCAGGTTATTTCTTTTTTTGCAGAGAAGACGTATGCAGATATATTGGTGACATTTTACAGTTTTTGTTATACATATATATTAATGCAGGTGTTTTGTTGTTTGCAGAGAGTACGCACATTTGTTCCGGTGATGTTTCACAGTCTTAGTTATACATATTTTTGGATGCAGGCGATTTGTCGTTCGCAGAGACTCTGAGAGAGCACGCAGATGTACATGATTATTGCATAGCCTTTGTTTAATATATCACAATATCACATATTTTGATATACATGATTTGTTGTTTGCAGAAAGGATGCAGAAAGGATGCAGAATTAAGCATTGATTCAGCTGAACACCTGTTTCACACCTCACAAACTTACATGGATGTGTTTCACAGTCTCTACTTGCAAAAATGTTGGTGCAGCTGATTGATACATTGGGCAGGAAGTTTAAATGTGCTATTGTACTGTTTTTGTTATGTATGAGCCCGGTAACATTTTGCAGGTGTTTGTAAGCCCTAAGAATGAAGACCAAATTGGCGTGCATGAGTAAAGTTACATTTTATACACTACTTGCTGTATAGTTTAGTTCTTTTGTTCTTGAGAGTGAGTATGACTTGACGGATACCTGGATTTTCAGCAATCCGCAGGCTGAATTATGAGCCTTTCAGGCTAGCTTTTCGTCATGATGAAAAATTTGTGTCAGGTTGTGTCTGAGTTTCTTATATTTGTAGGCATTTGAGCTCAGTGATTTTGTGGTCTCTTATTTTGACAGAATTTGTTGGCACTTGGCCAATAGGAAACAATTTGTTTCTGGAGGTGCACGAGTAGTAATATTTGTATCATATTTGGCTACTGAAAGAAGTAATTTGTTTTATTTGGATGACCATACTTTCATGTTTTTGTTTACGTTGCAGGTTATGAAATACGGCAGTCTTCAGATCTATTTAGAGAATACTTTGTTGCTTAAGTGTGACATAACTAATTAAGAGTGGAGTTAACTTGTTTGAAAGTTGTTTTACTTAGGTTTGTGTATTGAGTAATGTTTTCTGTACAAGATATTAACTGTTGTATGTTTAATTAGTTTCAGACGTTATGAAGGAAGGATTTTGTAAGGTTACGGATAAGATCCAAGATCCATTACTTTAGTAGCTGACATACTACCGTATTGGCTAGCAGAGTAGAGGGTACACAGGACTAGTATTATTGTTGGGATTCGAGAAGTGGAAGCAGTTTCCGGGTTAATTCCCAGAGATTGTTCTTTCAACAGTACTTTTATTTGTGTTGTATGTGTTAGAAGTCATTCTTTGCAGCGGTTGAGAAACCATTTTACACCTTTTAGGTGGGTACATTTGCAGGCAGAACTTGATTCATCTGGAAATTTTTAGGTTGTCGGTAATCATTTAACAGCAGCAAATAGTCTTCTAGAAAAGAAGAAGGTGGTTATAACACAAGGGCAGTTATTAACCTTTGACTGTTAATTAATAATAATTAGACTGTACATAATTTGTACTGTTGCTATGTTGGAAAAGTATTGTTATTTAGGTCACATTGATTTTCTTTTTCTAGAGGACTTACTAGGACCAGAGAACTTCAGGAAAAAGCAGCTGTCCTACACTAGTGCAGGGAATTAGTTTAGAACTTGTCATAAATTGTAGTTGCTGATGTTTCAGTTTTTTGGTCCACTTTAGCAGAAGTAACGACTGCGCAGACAGGATGTTTATAGGAAGATGGAAAAGTGAAAAGGAAGGTTATTCTACACATCATCTGAAAGATAGATGACCAGTTCTTTGCCTCTAGACTTTCAGGTACTTGGAGCGTTCCATTTCTTCCCCTTCTTTGATCAGTCGACAAGATGCCGTGCCTAAAGCAGACGGCTCCCCCCTAAACAGTGTGTGGTGTTTGACTGTTTGCATCTTGGGGGGGTATAGCGAGGATAGTTTAATGCAGAAAAGACTAATTTCTAGCGTTTGACGTAGTCATTAGCGTGAAATTGAGTTTCTGCATTAACACATTGTGTGTTTGAGCTGTACACAGGTGACTGTTGATTAATGAGCACAGGTGGAGAGCAGGTGCTAGGAGGGGATAAAGGGAGGACTGAAGATGTGATCTTCATTCGAGGCCTTGCTACCAGGCACGAGGGCACCATCGAAGGATTTCTCGAGTTGATCGTTGTTTTATTTAGTAAGAAATCCCAGAGGAGATATTGTTTGCATTGGGCTCTGGTGTACGTCCCCTACTTTTTTTGGCCTTGTCACTAAAGCAAGGTTTTTTTAGGGGTTGCGTAGCCGGCAAACAATGTAGTCAGTTGACTAATTCGCCGTTTGTCGAGTTCCTTTATGTTTCGACCGTTGTTACAGTAATCTTTCGGCAAGTTTTGTTTGTATTGAGTCGAGTGTTCTAGACTGTCTAGGCACACGATGACAGTGTAATAAATGTTCATTGGATTCATTAAACTCCGTGCTGTGCCCGTGCCTAAAGCAGACGGCTCCCCCCTAAACAGTGTGTGGTGTTTGACTGTTTGCATCTTGGGGGGGTATAGCGAGGATAGTTTAATGCAGAAACTGCAGTTGTCTGACAACACTTGAGCTACGATTCACTGAAATGCAAACAGCTGCGTCCGTCTCCATGTTGGTGTCCATTTGACGCCACACGAAAACGCTCTATAGGAAACCTGTTTACTTTTAAGCTTTTTAAAAACCCCAACCTCCCAAGATATAATTGAATCACCTTTATTTTGGTTTGCCATTGTTTGGGGTCTGTACTTCTTATGTATGTAAGACAACCACCCACGTGGTTGCAAACGATCCGTCAAGGTCTAGGATGGTAAATGCCAATCGTTTCAAATTTCGTTTGCCCAATGTCGAAGAAACAAAATATGCTATCATCACTTTACTTTAAGAGCCATTGCACGAGAGAGCCAGACAAGATCTATTAGTTCGGAAGATCAGGCTGAGAATTATCGCAATGCGATGGTCCCTGATAATTCTGCTTTCAACAAACGAGAAAAATTACCGAGATAGTTGCAGCTAACCTAAGCTCTCAATACAGTAACATGCTGAAAATCGTCCAACACCACTTGGGTGTTGATTCGAGGTGCCATTATGTGTTTGCTTTATTTGACTGTTTTATGTTTGTTATAAATCCTAGCTTTAGCCACCAATGGATAATAGAGGTAGATGGAATCCTCTGGATAAGTTGTCTAATTTGTGAGCCAAAATACACTTTCTGACAATTTTCAGCAACATTGTTATATTCTTAACATACACGTACGAATTTATGCCAAATATGAACTATTTTTATTTAATGTTGGACGACCGTTGATAATCCAAAACATGGGACGTACCATTTATTTTCGAGAATGTCAAATATTAAACGGTTCACATCTCCGTTTGTATGACAATGACCACGCGAGATGATTTGTTGACAAAGTGAAAGCTTTAAGAATGTATTTGAGATAAAGATTTAGATGAATACTTTCAAAAGTCAGTCTTTAATTTATAAGTATGTTATGTATGTGTTATGTATGTATGTGTTATGTGTTATGTATGTATGTGTTATGTATGTGTTATGTATGTGTGTGTGTGTGTGTGTGTGTGCGCGTGTGTGTGTGTGTGTGTGTGTGTCAGTGACAGTGTTTGTGTAGACAGGAACTCAAACAGTATTCTTTCAATAAAATCACATTGTGTATGAAACTGTGTGTGTCCTTTGCTGAAATTCTTTACGTTTCTTATACAACAGGACCAACATGCAGCGTAATATGACTCAAAATTTTTCTTGCCATCGAAACTTATGCTTTAGTACCGGCTTTCGCAGTCAAAGTTGATTTTAAAAGTTTCTTTCACGATTCCTGCATTTCCGATGGGTTCTTCGGTGCTTTTCGTTAAAATCCTTGACCATTTCTCGGTCGTTGTCCGGCTGGCACACATCAGATGCCCTGGTGATGTAACAGTACCTGACTGACGTCGGACAGCTGCAGGGTCAGGGCAGCTGTCACAGGGATAGGCCTGTCAGATAATTCTATCATGCTGGTTATCGTAGTGAGCATTTATTTCAAAGTAATTCTTGGAAAAAGAACAGATAACTAGTTCAATTCTTCCGGACTTAACTTTTTCTTTTTTTTCTTAATCAAATTTCGGTTGTGTTACATGGTATTGGATCTGACTATGCAGGGATGTGAAAATAGATATCATATCCCATATTTTTCCTTTAGTAATTTGACTCTTTGTATCTTGCATAGCATCAAAAAATTCAGGACGTACCAATTACTGGAGAATGAGGGTCGCAACTGATGTCCTGAAAGAACCATGTTCATGACATTGTGTATGTGTTTTTCCGCCTTGTTGTACAAAGCAAGAATAGAATCACTATCAGTAGTTTGCCTCTTGTAACATTTGCATGAAGACATCTTAAATTAACGTAAACGTATGTGGCTTTCTTACAATAAACCCCGGGTGTAAACAGTTATGCGCACACCGTCTCTCACCTAAAAACACCTGTGCGCAGGCCCAGGCTCAAGTCCACACCCCAGCCCTCACTTCCAAGTCCTGTAGCGATGGGAAAGGAGCGAACCGGCAGGTGGAAGATGTCACCCAAGCCGCAGCCCCAATCCTGCATGCAGGCGGTTCAGGATATTGGTCGTCTGATTGTTGACCCGAAGATGACAACATCACCCGGCAGCACCCTGAACGACCAAGCAGCCCTGTTTAGGGGAGCACTGCTTGCTCCACATGGAGACAGGCCTAGAAAAGGTGGCCTAAACAAAGCTCATCTTCACTTGACCCAGTTGGCTGCCGTGGCCGACGGGCATCTTTCCCAGCGGACGAACAAAGACGAGGAATAGTGGGTCCACACCTGCTACTGGAATGTCAGGACCATGTTAGACTCAACAGACAGCAACCGCCCTCAACGCCGCTCTGCTCTAGTTGCACATGAGCTCAGCTGTCTGAATGTGGACATCGCTGCCCTCAGTGAAGTCGGCAGCCTCAATGAGCAGGGCGCAGGTTACACCCTTTACTATTCAGGCAAGCCGCAGTCAGAGCGATGTCTCTCAGAAGCTGGCTTCATGGTCGAGAATACCATAGCAGCAAAGCTGGAGAACCTGCCAACAGGTCACTCTGACCGCATCATGTCCATGCGCCTCCCACTGAGAAAGAAGCAGTACATTACCCTCTTCAGCGTGTACGCCCCAACTCTCCAAGCTGACCCAGCTGACAAGAACATGTTCTACACAGAACTGCGCAACCTAGTACGGAACACCCCCGCAGACGACAAGGTCGTCATCCTTGGGGACTTCAACGCCAGAGTAGGCCGAGATTCAGAAGCCTGGAAAGAAGCCCTCGGGAAACATGGCGTCGGGAACTGCAACGACAACGGACGTCTCATGTTGGAGTTCTGTGCTGAGATGCAACTCGCCATCACAAACACTATATTCCAGCAGAAAAACAGCTGATCTCCAATCAAGCCTAGCAGTCAAAGTTGGAAGATTCGGACTGCCCCACAGACACCTGTCCAGAAACACTTTGGGCTCAACTGAAAACCGCCATCCTGAAGTCTTCTGAGAAAGTCCTAGGTTTCTTTGCAAAGAAGAACAAAGACTGGTTCGATGAAAATGACCCAGAAATCCAGCAACTACTGGCCAAGAAGAGAACTGCCCACCAGGCCCACCTTGCTCACCTTCCTGTCCCTCAAAGAAAGCTGTCTTCCGCTCCACATGAAGCCACCTCCAGCGGAAACTGCGAACCATCAAGAACAGGTGGTGGACCAACCTTGCTGAGAAAACGCAGCTCTGTCCCAACAATGTTGACTATAGGGGTTTCTACGAAGCTCTAAAGACGATCTATGGCCCAACTCACCAGCTGGTAGCTCCTTTGCGCAGTGCCGATGGCCAGAGTCTACTTACGGACGAGGCATCCATCTTGAACCGCTGGTCATAACACTTCCAAACCATATTCAGTGTCAATCGCACTGTGGATGATTCAGCACTCCAGCGGATTACTCAGCAACCTCTAAAAGAGGAGCGGGACCTAGCACCGACCCTTGAAGAGGTCACCAAAGCCGTAGACAAACAGATAAGTGGCAAGGCAGCAGGTGTCGATGGCATACCACCAGAAATATGGAAGCATGGAGGTGCAGCACTTCACTCCAAACTTCATGAACACTTTGTGAGCTGCTGGGAACAGGGAAAACTTCCGCAAGACCTCAGAGACGCGGTCATCATCACATTGTACAAGAACAAAGGAGAAAAGGCTGACTGCTCGAACTACAGGGGGATAACTCTCCCCTCCATCGCAGGCAAAATCCTAGCAAGAGTCCTCCTCAACAGACTGGTTCCTGCTGTTGCAGAGAACCACCTCCCTGAGAGCCAGTGCGGCTTCAAAGCCAACAGGGGTACCACCGATATGGTCTTTATGCTAAGGCAACTTCAGGAAAAATGCCGTGAACAGAACAAGGGACGTCACCTTTGTCGACCTGTCAAAGGCGTTTAACACTGTGAGTAGGAAATGCCTATGGGAATTCTTGGAGCGTCTAGGTTTCCCCCAAAGTTCCTCAACATGGCCATCCAGCTGCACGAACATCAGCGCGGCCAGGTTAGAAGCAGCAACGACCTCTCAGAGCACTTTCCAGTCAGCAACAGGGTGAAGCAGGGTTGTGTACTCGCGCCAACTCTCTTCTGTGAAAGGATCCGACAAAATAACTTTGTACTTGCAGTACTTGCGGAGCAAAGAGGAACAAGTAAACAAAGAGCTGACATCGTTGCCACCCGACAGCGTCATGACACAGGTGCGGGGGATTACGCAACACACAGCACAGCGGGAATTCACCGCTTGTAAGGAGCGACAGGTGGGGAAATACCAGAGACTGAAATTGAAGCACGACAACACAGGTGACACAAAGAGGACATTACCCTCGGACAAATTAGACAAGTGGGTAATCAATTCATCAGATAAAGAGCTCAGTACATCTCACAAACACATACTGGGTAAGGGACTTAACTTTGCGCTCACTGTTACCAAGATCCCCACAGACCATCTGATTATCTGCATGGAACAGGCATGCAGAATTTTGAAGGAGGACAGCGCAGACGCAGACGAACTACGCGCCAAGGCTGTTGACATGATCAAGAAGGCAAATTACCACCTAGCAACATCAGTCATGAAGAGAAGGAAGCATTGTCCGATCTGAGACAGGACAAAACGGTCATCATTCTTCCTGCTGACAAAGGAAGAGCAACAAGTTCTACGGGCTACCTAAGACCACTACGACCCATCATTTCATGCATGGGCTCAATTTCCTATCATGTGGCCAAGTTTGTTGCCAACATTATCAGTCCATTCGTGGGCAAGAACCAGTACTACATCAAGAATCTAAACATTTCGTAAATAAGATCAGCGAGTCAACCGTCGGTGAGGACGAAGAAATGGTGTCGTATGACGTCACTGCACTCTTCACAAGTACCCCCATTCAAGAAGCAGTTGACGTCATTAAGCAACGACTAAAGAATGACGAGACTCTCTCGGAAATGACAACCCTCAACGTAACACAAGTGGTAGAACTACTACGCTTTTGTCTCACCACGACATGCTTTATCTTCAATGGTACTTAAAACCACAGCTGTCAGACATAAAACCCCACCTGTCCTTGGTGCTGAACAACACAGCTTTCAGACATACAACACCTGTCCTTGGTGCTGAACAACACAGCTTTCATACATACAACACCTGTCCTTGGTGCTGAACAACTCAGCTGTCAGACATACAACACCTGTCCTTGGTGCTGAACAACACAGCTGTCAGACATACAAAACCTGTCCTTGGTGCTGAACAACACAGCTGTCAGACATACAACACCTGTCCTTGGTGCTGAACAACACAGCTGTCAGACATAAAACCCCACCTGTCCTTGGTGCTGAACAACACAGCTTTCATACATACAACACCTGTCCTTGGTGCTGAACAACTCAGCTGTCAGACATACAACACCTGTCCTTGGTGCTGAACAACACAGCTGTCAGACATACAAAACCTGTCCTTGGTGCTGAACAACACAGCTGTCAGACATACAACACCTGTCCTTGGTGCTGAACAACACAGCTGTCAGACATAAAACCCCACCTGTCCTTGGTGCTGAACACCAAAGCTTTCAGACATACAACACCTGTCCTTGGTGCTGAACAACACAGCTTTCATACATACAACACCTGTCCTTGGTGCTGAACAACTCAGCTGTCAGACATACAACACCTGTCCTTGGTGCTGAACAACACAGCTGTCAGACATACAACACCTGTCCTTGGTGCTGAACAACACAGCTTTCAGACATACAACACCTGTCCTTGGTGCTGAACAACACAGCTGTCAGACATACAACACCTGTCCTTGGTGCTGAACAACACAGCTTTCAGACATACAACACCTGTCCTTGGTGCTGAACAACACAGCTTTCAGACATACAACACCTGTCCTTGGTGCTGAACAACTCAGCTGTCAGACATACAACACCTGTCCTTGGTGCTGAACAACTCAGCTGTCAGACATACAACACCTGTCCTTGGTGCTGAACAACACAGCTTTCAGACATACAACACCTGTCCTTGGTGCTGAACAACACAGCTGTCAGACATACAACACCTGTCCTTGGTGCTGAACAACACAGCTGTCAGACATACAACACCTGTCCTTGGTGCTGAACAACACAGCTTTCAGACATACAACACCTGTCCTTGGTGCTGAACAACACAGCTTTCAAACATACAGCCCCACCTGTCCTTGGTGCTGAACAACACAGCTGTCAGACATACAACACCTGTCCTTGGTGCTGAACAACACAGCTTTCAGACATACAACACCTGTCCTTGGTGCTGAACAACACAGCTGTCAGACATACAACACCTGTCCTTGGTGCTGAACACCAACAGCTGTCAGACATACAACACCTGTCCTTGGTGCTGAACAACACAGCTTTCAGACATACAACACCTGTCCTTGGTGCTGAACAACACAGCTGTCAGACATACAACACCTGTCCTTGGTGCTGAACAACACAGCTGTCAGACATACAACACCTGTCCTTGGTGCTGAACAACACAGCTTTCAGACATACAACACCTGTCCTTGGTGCTGAACAACACAGCTTTCAGACATACAACACCTGTCCTTGGTGCTGAACACCAACAGCTGTCAGACATACAACACCTGTCCTTGGTGCTGAACACCACAGCTTTCAGACATACAACACCTGTCCTTGGTGCTGAACAACACAGCTTTCATACATACAACACCTGTCCTTGGTGCTGAACAACTCAGCTGTCAGACATACAACACCTGTCCTTGGTGCTGAACAACACAGCTGTCAGACATACAACACCTGTCCTTGGTGCTGAACAAAACAGCTTTCAGACATACAACACCTGTCCTTGGTGCTGAACAACACAGCTGTCAGACATACAACACCTGTCCTTGGTGCTGAACAACACAGCTTTCAGACATACAACACCTGTCCTTTGTGCTGAACAACACAGCTTTCAGACATACAACACCTGTCCTTGGTGCTGAACAACACAGCTTTCAGACATACAACACCTGTCCTTGGTGCTGAACAACACAGCTTTCAGACATACAACACCTGTCCTTGGTGCTGAACAACACAGCTTTCAGACATACAACACCTGTCCTTGGTGCTGAACAACACAGCTTTCAGACATACAACACCTGTCCTTGGTGCTGAACACCAACAGCTGTCAGACATACAACCCCACCTGTCCTTGGTGCTGAACAACACAGCTTTCAGACATACAACCCCACCTGTCCTTGGTGCTGAACAACACAGCTTTCAGACATACAACCCCACCTGTCCTTGGTGCTGAACAACACAGCTTTCAGACATACAACACCTGTCCTTGGTGCTGAACAACACAGCTGTCAGACATACAACACCTGTCCTTGGTGCTGAACAACACAGCTTTCAGACATACAACACCTGTCCTTGGTGCTGACCAACACAGCTTTCAGACATACAACACCTGTCCTAGTTGCTGAACACCAACAGCTGTCAGACATACAACCCCACCTGTCCTTGGTGCTGAACAACACAGCTTTCAGACATACAACCCCACCTGTCCTTGGTGCTGAACAACACAGCTGTCAGACATACAACACCTGTCCTTGGTGCTGAACAACACAGCTGTCAGACATACAACACCTGTCCTTGGTGCTGAACAACACAGCTGTCAGACATACAACACCTGTCCTTGGTGCTGAACAACACAGCTTTCAGACATACAACACCTGTCCTTGGTGCTGAACAACACAGCTGTCAGACATACAACCCCACCTGTTCTTGGCACTAAACACCACAGCTGTCAGACATACAACAAGACCTGTCCTTGGTGCTGAACACCACAGCTGTCAGATGCACTAACACGACTGTTTATTCTTCTGAAGTAGATAGACCGTGCATTATTTTTTGATTAATCTAATCTGGAGGATATTGATAGCTACAACCTTTGAACTGTTTTCTGTAACATTAAGTACTCGACAACCAGTGACTTTTTCCTTCTACAGAAGCTGCCTCTGGACCCATAAATTGTCAACCTGAATCTGTACCTGAACAACATTACACCAAATGCATCTATAAAACTGCAGGACTGTTATGGTGCCATGGACGCCATTTGCGATCAGCAATCAGTATGAATTTGGAACAATCTAGGGGTAAGAATGCGTGAATTGCTCACAAATACCTTGGTGTGGTTCTTTTAAGATGCAAGTAAGATGCAATAGTCCAGGGGGGGGGGGCTGAAAAACTACTAATGGTCTAGTAGCACACCCAGTTAAAATACTGGTGGGTATATATTTAGTCCACTATCATAGAATGATAGATTGAAGTATATTGATCATTTTAGGCATGTTGTTCTGTGGTCACAGTGGAACATAATGGTTCTAGGACTCTTTATGCAAATTAGGCAATTTTTTCTTGAATTAAAAAGAAAACAGAGTAACTTGTTTGATACCTGTTACGTTTCTTAGTTTCCAGGCCTCTTCTAGGATTCTCCACAAGACACAGTGGAGGAAGATCAAGAAAGAACAAGGACATATTATTATTGGCAACCACTCGTATTATCTTTATTCGTATTCAGATACATAGTACAGATACATAGTACAGATACATAGTACAGATACATAGTACAGATACATAGTACAGGTACATAGTACAGATACATAGTACAGACACAAATACAGATCGAGTATGGTGACCGTGTCAATTGACACGGTAGCCTTCGCTCGAATTTGTTTAAGGTGGATGACAGGTCGCGAATCTGAAATCCACACACTTTGGGCATCCGCCTTCTCCAGCGGCACCTATTCGAGGGAGACGTGCTGGTTCTGGTTGGGATGCTTGCAGCGGGCTGCCGGATGACTCTTACACTCGAGGTCCGCCTTGATAACGCCAGCCCGCCTGGCGCTGCTCTCGTCCGCCAGTTGAAGACAGCTGCCGTTGGAGACTTGTCCCTCTAGTTGAAGGGGGATGCGTGTTAAGTGCCTTTCCCAAGGGCACAACAAGGACATATACATATTGCATAACGTTCTTGGTTGTAGTGAATTTTCTTTGTTGAAATTTGGTATTGCAGCCGTGTTGCTTCTGAAGGAAATATAGTATTAGTGACGGGACATGTACAGGTGTGGAGTTTATCAATCAGTCATCCATTGCCTTTCTGTGTTGTTAGATTTTGGCAATCTTGAACAATATTCTGTTTTATAGCTGCCCAGTTCCTCACCATTACGTTTATGAAAAGTTTCCCGCTTTAGTGTAGTTGAACAGTTGGTTTTAGTAATCTTTTATCATGTTTCTGTTATCTGTAAGTATTTGTGTAAAACATTGTCCTTACCCATGCCGATTCTCATGACCTTTACTGGTACTATACCGGGTAGCACATAACAAATGCCATGTGACTGCTGTAGGGGTAAATGCATACAAGTAAGCTAAGACTGCAAGCAGAAGATGTACAAAAGCTGTGGCTAATATCAAGGTTACCATACACATGAACACCTTGACAACATCACCACATTACTATATTTTCTTCAATAAGATAAATATCATGTTCATCTAAGACAAGCCCTGAGACTTTTAATTTACTTATGCCATGTCCTTATGCAATTTCCTGTACATAGGCCAATTCATATTTACCTCTTTCCTCAAAAGAAGTCGTATCATCTCTGACTCAGGCAATTCATGTAAACTTTGTTTCCTGTGTATTATCATGTATTCCATGTGCCACATACGTATACTGTATCACTCGTATTGAAAAGCATAGTGTTTAGTCCTCTGGAACTCATTAACATTGTTTTAGGCAAAGCATATAATATGTCTTGATATACTTGCCATACATTTTACCTGTTACACAGCATTTTACATATATGAACATTTTGCTTGTGTTGTTTGCGGATATATAGATGTTTGCACTCAAGCGAATATGACGTAAGTGCTGTCTGCCATGTTGGTGATGGTCAAAATGCCGGGATTAGGTCAGCCTCCGTTACAGAATCACTCCGGTCCCGGTCAGGAAGGCCGTCATAAGAAGGTAATAAGGAAACGGTAACTTAAAAGAAGCGGAGAGTCTGTAACGGAGGCTAGGAATGTGTCGTCTTGTACCTGTGGAAGTGACACTAGTGTGGTCGCCATCCTGGTAAGGGATACCAGTCTACTGTACTGACACTTTGTGCACTTCTTGTGTACGAGAATAGAAGACGTGCTGGCATTGATATCATGTTTGTTTTCGCGTTTTAACACGTTTGAATTGTCTATTCTGACAAATAAATAATCAAAGGCTTAGATTTGTGCTGAAACTAGTATAATTGTTCTTGTAAGTCCTCAGCGAGGAAATTCTATGGATGGCATCCTCCACAGACTCCAAATTTGATGCGAAGGGGTGAAAAAAAAAGATGGGTGTGAAAACAATAAGATTTCAAATTCGTCAAAATCATCATGGAATGGAGGGAAAGCCGACCTCGAGAACATCACTGCCCTGTTCAAGGAGATCGGGTTTGAAGTGAGGGGACTTTGTGATAAAACGGCAACAGTGGGTACTCTGTTCTATTTCCTTCAGCCACAACCAAGCACGTATCGATACGAGTTAAGAGTCACCCAGTTTGAATGGACTTATCAGTTAGGGTACTGTGTGAAACTACTGTGTTTCGCCTTTAGGCGGTATGAATAGACTTAATTTCATTATTACATGAAGGAAGCTTGTGTTTTGGGTGCGTGTGTGTGTCTGTGTGTCTGTGATCGGCATGACTAATGAATACCTGGGTATGTGGGCAGGTCTTGATGAAACGTTTGAACAATCAGATTTTGGGCCCCCTAGCGACTTTCAAAGGTATTGCAGGAACCTCCGGTTTTGTTATCTCGTGTTCTGGACAAGCTATGGTCATGATTTTTTAGTGGTAGCCTTATGTAGCTCTTTTGAGGTAGATTATGCAGAGCAGGCTTTCTGAACCTCAGGGCCCAATTATGTTTCAGAGTTTGAAAGAGAATTCCTAATGAAGGGGTCGACGGATCGTCATAATTTTTGTTAGATAGCATAAGTAACTAGAGTTCCACGACCTCATACCTTCGCCAAATGATTTTAACCTTTATGACTGACGTATTAGGAGTGTTTCTCATCAATAATAAATCATACCAGTTGATTGTCTTAAAATATAACATGTCCAAAGTATCAGCTTAACAAATTATGAGCTTGACAAAGAAGGTTATGCTAATATTTATCATCAATTATGCAGAAGAGGCCCTTATTAACATAATTTGATTCAACGATGTTAACATTCATATAACTTCCCGATGCCACAAAAGAAGTATTAAATGTATGAAATTGCCGTCATTTGCCAGTGTGGAATAATACAAGTTACCCATTAAGTATGCAAATTAGGCCCACATTTGCATATTTTCTATCTATTACAGTCCTCTCTTCCTCAGTTACAATTTGAATAGTCATATCATGGAACAAAGCGGATTTCTAAAATTGCCTCATTAATTATGCAAATTAGAATCTGATTTGCATAATTATTGTCCAATCATACTAAGCATCACACAAGCTATCCACATACCAAAAATTATGACTATCCATCAAGGCCATCTTGTTATAGTATTTTCTCATTAATTATGCAAATGAGGTCTTCATTTGCATAGTTCATATCAATTAATATTTTTCTCTTCCTCAATTACATATGTCACATGTTTCAGAGTCCTATTATGGACTTTGGCGGATGTATAAACTTTCCTCATTAATTATGCAAATTAGATACTGATTTGCATAAGAAGTGTCTAATCATGGATATCATCACTCAAGCTATCTACCTACCAAAAATCATTACCATCCATCAAGCCCTTCTTGAGTTATTCCCTTTCAAAGTCAGATGCAAAACCTGCTCCTGCAGTTCCAAAAAAGCCGCTAGGGGGCCCAAACCCACACCACTTTCTCTCTGTCCAAAGATCTATCTACCACTCAAAAATAATTTCCATAGCATGTCCGGAACACGAGATATCAAAACAGGAAGTTCCGCTGCAGTACCGTAAGAAGTCGCTAGGGGGCCCAAAATCTAATCGTTTTTAGGTCTCATCAAAACCTACCAACATACCAAATATCAAAACAATCCATCAAGGCATTCTCGAGTTATGCTGTGCCACTACAAACAGACAGACAAACAAACAAACGCTACCCTCTGCATAACCTTCTCGGCGAAGGTAATTATAATGATTTGCAGAATCATATGCCTTTAATGCAAATCAGGAGCTAACTTGCATGATTAGTAAAAAGAAGGTTTAAAAATCGTTGCATTTCATTATAGGACTCTCAAACACGAGACATATTGAACTGAGAAAGAGAGACCAATATATATATTTATATATATATGATCCACCGAGCGTATAGCTTGTAACCACTTCTTCAGGTAACCGAGGATGCCTTATGTCATTATTCTCATGGGGGGAGAGCGGGAAGTTAGGCGCAATGATACATATGATATAAATGATATGCGTTTCTTGCTTTGTCATTCATGTTCAACACAGGAAATGTGTCTTTCCGCAACGCCTCCTGTGGCAGCTGGTCCATCCAAGCCCTCACCAATGTCTTCATGGCAAGAGCAAAAGGGTTTACTATTATGTCCGTGATGGGAGAGGTATTTGTCAACCGTTTTATTTTCATTCTTCCACACACTGCTCGGAGTCTTCTCGCGGTCTCTAATATACATAATGGCCGGTTGGAACCACCCGGCCGGGTTGTTTAGGGAAACGAAAAATCAAAGTGTATATCAATGAATATGCACAAGCTATGGTCTTAATAATTTCTCTTGTGTATTTTGTTGTCTTTTGTATCATACTTTTTGTTCCTCAAGCACTAGCCATGGAGCATATCAGTCACATTGGAAGTTTTTAGTCTGGGCGCATATAGGCCTGTGCAAAATATAAGGCAATCTTATTGATATTTATAAGCAAGATGACTCAAATGCCAGTTATTCTAGCTGGTTTATTCTAGTCGGAACCGGCCTAGTCATAAATGTGTACTAAAGGCCGCGGGATGACTCTGCGTGGGATAATGCTTATTGTTTTCCAGTCGTTAATTTATCAGCTTGGTTTATCAATATACACCGGGATCTTTAAAATGAAATTTAGTTTTACATATGTAGCTAAGAATCCTGTATCATATTCTTTTTGTTTTGTTTTGTTTGTTTACATTACGACGCCGGATTAGAACTTGATTCATGATATTCACTTATTTACTTTTGAAATATTAAAGAATTCTGCCATCTTAATTGAACAAAACGAGATATTGCAATAGAATGACTAAAGTTTACAATGGGTGCCACAACTGGTATACACATGTGCTTACTTGGAGAAAACAAACCTCATTACTTGCTTTTGTAACTAGTGCTGTGATTTGCTGGATTAAAACCAATCTTCTGTCTCTAGGTGAATCGTCTTGTTTCTGAGAACACAGAAAGCACGACGGATCCCGCAATCTCATGGTGGGAAACAAGCATCAGAGTGTATCGACCGTCTGCGAATGGAGTTGTACTTCTTCCCCGGCATAACAAAATAAACTCTAACCGAATAAGCACTTTCGCACATTGCAGTACGCATGTGCAGTGTGAAAGGTGAAGGCCTCTAAAATTGAGGAGGAAGATCAGGATTTAAATAATATACCTCCAGAAGTCTGTTGTGCACTTCCTTCCCCTCTCGCCAGAGGCGCCCCTGTACGTTCCGTGGACGCTGTGGCGCGAAGCCACGCTAGAACACGGTTACATGTAGCTCTCCGCCAAGAACTCCCCGTACCGCCCGATGGGAGGTAGGGCGCAATAAGTACATTTTTTTATAGATTATTCTGAAGTTGAAGGTTGGTTTTAACACCTCAGAAGAGGCCTGGAAAATAAGAAACCTAGCACACCCCGAACATTATTAGTCCAGTGATATAGAATGATAGTTCGGTGTCTCTCGGTCATTTTACGTATCATGTAACGAAAAGAAAAATGCAGTTGATGTATCTTTGATGCAGAACGCACCGGATCCATAATGCATTATATCTCTATGTGGTCTTAGCCCTCATTCAAAAGAATCAGTGTAACATTTATTATCTCCATGACAAATAGAAATATAGTTTAGAGCTTGTCTGTGTGTGTGTCTGTGTGTGTGTGTGTGTGTGTGTGTGTGTGTATGTGTGTGTGTGTATGTGTGTGTGTGTGTGTGTGTGTGTGTGTGTGTGTGTGTGTGTGTGTGTGTGTGTATGTGTGTGTGTGTGTGTGTGTGTGTGTGTGTGTGTGTGTGTGTGTGTGTGTGTGTGTGTGTTCCGGATGTTTGTAGTCAGTATAACTCAAGAACGTCTGGATGGACTGTAACGATATTTAGTATGTGGGTAGATGTTGGGAAAACAAAGGTCACGGTCGATTTTGGGCCCCTCGGAATGTGACCTTGGTACTGCAGCAGAACTTCCATTTTTACCTTCGCCGAGAAGGTTATGCAGAGTGTAGCGTTTGTATGTATGTATGTAACGTACTCGAGAAGGCTTGGATGGATTGTCTTGATATTTAGTAGGTGGGTAGATCTTGATGAGACTAAGAAATGATTAGATTTTGGGTCCCCTAGCGGCTTGTTACGGTACTGCAGCAGAACTTCCTGTTTTGATATCTCGTGTTCTGGCACAAGCTATGGAACTGAGTTTTGAGTGGTAGATAGCTCTTTGGACAGAGAGTAAGTGGTATAGGTTGTGGCACCCTAGCGGCTTTTTTGGAACTGCAGGAGCAGGTTTTGGTTCAGACTTTGAAAGGGAATAACTCAAGAAGGGCTTGATGGATGGTCATGTATTTTGGTAAGTAGATAGCTTTAGTGATGACGTACATGATTAGATACTTATTATGCAAATCATTATCTAATTTGCATAATTAATGAGGTAAGTTTATACAGCCGCCAAATTCCATGGTAGGACTCTCAAACATGTAACATATGTATCTGAGAAAGAGAGAAATATTAATAGATATCAACTATGCAAATGAGGACCTCATTTGCATAATTAATGAGAAAATACTATTACTCAAGATGGGCTTGATGGATGGTCATGTATTTTGGTATGTACATAGCTGATGTGATGACGTACATGATTAGATACTTATTATGCAAATCATTATGTAATTTGCATAATTAATGAGGAAAGTCTATACAGCCGCCAAATTCCATGGTAGGACTCTCAAATATGTGACATATGTATCTGAGGAAGAGAGAAATATTAATAGATATCAACTATGCAAATGAGGACCTCATTTGCATAATTAATGAGAAAATACTATAACTCAAGATGGGCTTGATGGATGGTCATGAATTTTGGTATGTACATAGCTGACGTGATACTTTGTATGATTGGACGATAATTATGCAAATCAGATTCTACTTTGCATAATTGATGACACAATTTTAAAAACCTGCTGTGTTCCATGATATGACTATTCAAATATGTGACATTTGTAACTGAGGAAGAGAGGGATGTTGATAGATAGAAAATATGCAATTGTAGGCCTTATTTGCATAATTAATGAGTAACTACGTTATTTCCATACAGGTAAATGATGGCAATTTCACAGTTGTGGCATTTGGAAGTTATGTGAAGGTGAACATAGTTGAATCAAATTATGCTGATAAGGACCTCATTTGCATAATTGATGATGTTAGCATCACCTTCTTTGTTAAGCTTATACTATGGACAACGTTTGTTATTTGGGTGAAGACGATCAACTAGACTAAGTATGATTTATAATTGATGAGAGACACTCCTAATACGTCAGTCATAAAGGTTGAAATCATTTGGCGAAGGTATGAGGTCGTGGAACTCTAGTTTGTGACTTTTGACCTATATTTCGGTGGCAGGTAATTTGTGATGTAAGGAAGAAGTGCTGTAGGTCTGGTAAGACTATCAAAAAATGCAACATATGTAACTGAGAAATAGAGGGACATTGATATATAACGGTTATGCAAATGAAGACCGAATTTGCATAATTAATGAGAAAATACTGTAATTCTATATTGGTAGATAACTGGAATTTAATACTTGTGCCATTTGGAAGTTATGTGAAGGTGAACAAGGTTGAATATGAATTATGCAAATATGCCTTATTTGCACAATATATATTTAATGGAGATATGAGGTCTCCGAACTCTTGTTTTATAAGCTTTGGGAGATTCGTTTCCATGGAAACCATCCTAAGGAAATCCTGCAACAACCGCGAATGGAAAATAACTATATTCTACATACATCATAATCAGATATCTAAATGGGGAGAAAGTGCACACTGCCTATTTGTCAGTTGACGTCAATCAACCAGCTCCATGCCTTTATGGGATATTTAATCTTATTCAAACATCGCATAACACCATAGCAACAGCAATGCTATATTTATGTATGCTACGAAAATCATAGATTAGAGTTTTAGCAGATAAGATAGAATTTAGGAGGTGGTTTGAATTCAATTTTGATTAATTTGCGTTCCTATTTGGCTAAGATAGCCGGCTAACTTAGCTGGGTAACTCTTTGAATTGATCCAACCGGCTATGATAGGCTTAATATGAACGGGTTCTAAAATATCTATCGTTAGATATCGATAGATATTTTAGAGATTAGATGTCGATAGATATTTTAGAGATTACATGTCGATAGACATTTCATTGATTGGGGGCCTGGCATCCAGGCTACCAGAAATAAGGTGCACGAAAGAGACTCGGCTACCATGCTCTATACCGTATGCACATTAGGTTCTGGGAATAAACAGACAAACAAAACAAACAAACAAACAAACAAACAAACAAACAGGGGCCACCGAAAACGTAATCCACACCGCATAGGTGATAAAAACAGCAGCATTGTGAAAATAACTCATTGTGGAAGACTATTCACCTCTACTTGGCCAATATGTGTGATTGTAGAAATGGGGGCCTTCATTATTGGGACAAAGGCATGAAGTCATCGTCCGTTTTTTGTTTGTTTGTTTGTTTGTTTGTTTGTTTGTTTGTTTGTTTTGAATACCTGGTAAACCGCCCCATGGCGTAACACGCTGCATTGGAAAGGTTCGAGCTCACCACGTGTCCAGTCGTCGGCCGGTCACATCACATCCATGAGCACTGTGGTACGGTGTTTAATAAAGCGATATCGATATTGCACAAATATATAAAGGACATGCTATGGTCCTGATTTTTGAGGGGTAGTTAGTCTTTGTAAGGAGCTTAAGTTGTGTATGTTTGGGCCCCCTAGCGGCCGGAACTGCAAGTGCCGATTTTGTTTTGCAGGTGCCGAGTTTCAAAGATGATAACTCAAGAATGTGTTGACGTTTTGATGTGTAGATAACTCCAAGTAATGGTTAACATAATTATATGCTAATTATACCAATCTGGATCTAATTTGCATAATTAATGAGGACAGTCGGATACGATACATTGCATGATGGGACCCTGAAACATTTGGCAGCTGATAGCTGTCAAGTTGACACACGTATTCCCCTGCTGCCAGGTCAGCTCCAGTGGTCACAACACAAGGGGATAACGGAACCTCTATAGAACTTGGTGGAAACTGGAGTTTCACTCGGAGTTCTACTGGGTTTGTGTCTTAAAGACCTCTCACCACCAGCAGCATTGAATAAAGTTTAGATTTTGGCGAAGGTATTTGTTCGTAGAATTCTAGTTTGCTATGATACAATGTATATGTATATCAATATTAGTAGAAGTTCTTATTTTCCCTGGCTAAAAGATGGTAACAACAGATGTTGGTTTGGGAGAGGAGGCCGGAAGGCCACCAGTGTATTTGTCTCCCACATTTCACAGGCACCAGCCACCCCCATTACGAGAATATTAGGAGCCCTGATGTGTTGAGTTGTCAAACATCGGGTCGGTGTGAACATGCCTGGACGTGAGGTTCTGTGTATATCGTCCTGCCGGCCACAGGAAATGTGGTGCCGGGTGTGAGTCATGGCAGCAGTCTCTGTTGGTTTGTGTGCTCTCGGCTGCCATCTGGCGCTGAAACTAGACATTTATAATGATAATGTGAGCCTGTGTTAGACAAGATCCATGAACCATCTAGTCTATTAGTCATGATGCTTTCCCTTCATCTACAAGTTTAGATACTTAGTCTGCAAGCTCCGATCCTTAATCTACAAGTTCTGATCCTTAATCTACAATGTCAGACTCTTAATCTACAACTTCAGCCCGAATTCTTTGGGGGGGGGGGGCTTTTCATCCACTGTATCATAGCGGCGTTGTTGCCGTTTAACCGTCTGTTATATCACTGGCCTGTTTTCTTTTGCTAAATGTACCTTAGTCACATTCACGACTATCCGCAGGATAAGATTTGACGTTGCTGTCCTTCAATGATGTACAAACATTTACCGAGGACAAACCACATAAGGTTTACAATGGATCATGCCACAACTTTTTAAGGTTCAGTCGCCTTGCGTTGAGATCATGTAGCGGGGGCAAAGCTGCATCCTGTGATCTCATGCAGTTATAGCAGGGCGTGCCGCAGCGGCCTAGCCATGACGACTATTTCGTCAATATTTGAGCTTCGCAGGAGAGTCTTAGAATCACTTAACCGTTTCCAGCATGTTACACATACTTGTTCTAATTACAGAACTACAGTAATTAGAGCACTGATGACATGTGGACCCTTAGACAGAGTTTGCCACAAAAGGGCGTCGCAGTAGTGAATACAGATATTACCATATCCCTTTTGGGCGTGTTTGTTTGACTGTCTGGTCGCTAAAAATGCTTTTTGTTTTGAAAACATAGTGTATCAATCGGTGTGCTTGGAAATATTTTGTTCTCTGTATAGTCCAGCCGTAAAGGCACAAGCAATTCCGTGTCTGTTTGGGCCTTAACTACAGCGGTAACTGACATGTGTCCATCTCTGCTTGACGTGTCCTGATGATCATGCTTCTAATCTTCAGTTGTATGCTAGGTTTTTTCATATATATTTATGTTCCAAATGTCTCGTAAAACTGGCCATGGATAACTTTCCCATCTAGTGTTACATGGTGAGACTGGAGCAAGGTTTTGTGAACTTGGGTCTGAGTCACCGGACCGCGATGAGGTCTGTAAGTCTGTACTGTACATCCGTCTCAACACTCATCAGATGCGCCACGTGTAATTCTGAATGAAGCTCAACGTCGAATCTCTGACCCTTCTAGATGCACAGTCTCGCAGCATCCAGCTGGCATGCACAACTCTTGTTCTTGTTGTTGTTTGTGTTGCTGAAATGAGAAATCTTTGGCAAAAACACGAGCAGACTGCTTTGGTGCCACATAGATATTTTCTCACTTTATATGTACATTATATTTTCATATCATGAATCTTTAATGCTATAACAATTTGCCTATTCTTGTAAATCAGGGCTACGCACTACTGATTCGACAGAAATAAATAAATAGATTGATTAAGATGAGCGCCGCCCATCCTAACTATGTACATTAGCCATATATACACAAGACAAGACCTGGTACGTATATGGACACACATGCCACGGTACAACAGCCACATTTACAACTCCGACCCTGCTCTCATGTCTGAAGCATGTTTCTCCACAAGACTTAGTCTGTCGTCTGCGGTGGAGTCAGAAGGCTCGGTGTCTCCGTCCGCGGCTCCTGCGGGGTTAGCGGTGGCCGTGGGTCCGGGTGCAGCTCGCGCATGCGCCTTCTGCTCCGGCTGAGCCGACCAGCTGTCCGACTTTCCTTCCTCGTCATACTTGATTGTGGTGACGTCAGACTTCGGCACCTTTTCTTTCAGCATCTCCTCCTTGGCTTTCTTGCTTCTCTTCCATTTCATTCGTCTGTTCTGGAACCAAATTTTCACCTGTGGAAATGAACGTCAAACTGTGCCTATATGAACAGGGGCTGGATGGAGTGTGCTTTTACATAGACCTATAATTTGGCTGTTTGTGGTCGGGCTGCTTCATTGAAGGTAGTGGATGAAGAATTTACCCACTGTAGCGAGCGAGTTCTTTACAAAAGTACGGTAGGAACGGATATCCAGTCTTCTTCTTAGATACAAAGGCTGTTCAATAAAGAACATGTTATAGTAAGCTGAAACTGTACATGTATTCATCAATATAGGTCACTTACCTAATTTGATTTCTGGACTCCGAACACTTTTTTTGACCGCTGCTGGAGCGGAGTGAGGTGTAATGTGATTCAACTGAGTTCCAAGAGGTCATGAATACGCGTTGTGCTCATTAAAGGCGTTCTAAGACAATTTTCTTTTTATAAACGAAGAAGACTAAAACTTGGCAAAGTTATCGAATACAAATAAGTGTGCTACGTTTCGGTCTTCTTAGTGTGTGATAAATCAGTCAATCTCCAAATACGTTTCAAAATGAACGGACCACGCAATGCAGAATCACACCTCACTCCACTCTACCAGCCGTGAAGGATTAAAACTGTCAAGAGTTCAATAATAAGAATATGCATGCGACCTAGAAATATGTATCATTATAGATAAGGACAAGTGTTAAGGTAAAGGCCCACCTGTGTTTCTGTCAGCATGAGTGAAGTGTTAAGGTAAAGGCCCACCTGTGTTTCTGTCAGCATGAGTGAAGGGTTAAGGTAAAGGCCCACCTGTGTTTCTGTCAGCATGAGTGAAGGGTTAAGGTAAAGGCCCACCTGTGTTTCTGTCAGCATGAGTGAAGGGTTAAGGTAAAGCCCACCTGTGTTTCTGTCAGCATGAGTGAAGGGTTAAGGTAAAGCCCACCTGTGTTTCTGTCAGCATGAGTGAAGGGTTAAGGTAAAGGCCCACCTGTGTTTCTGTCAGCATGAGTGAAGGGTTAAGGTAAAGGCCCACCTGTGTTTCTGTCAGCATGAGTGAAGGGTTAAGGTAAAGGCTCACCTGTGTTTCTGTCAGCATGAGTGAAGGGTTAAGGTAAAGGCCCACCTGTGTTTCTGTCAGCATGAGTGAAGGGTTAAGGTAAAGCCCACCTGTGTTTCTGTCAGCATGAGTGAAGGGTTAAGGTAAAGGCCCACCTGTGTTTCTGTCAGCATGAGTGAAGGGTTAAGGTAAAGGCCCACCTGTGTTTCTGTCAGCATGAGTGAAGGGTTAAGGTAAAGGCCCACCTGTGTTTCTGTCAGCATGAGTGAAGGGTTAAGGTAAAGGCCCACCTGTGTTTCTGTCAGCATGAGTGAAGGGTTAAGGTAAAGCCCACCTGTGTTTCTGTCAGCATGAGTGAAGGGTTAAGGTAAAGCCCACCTGTGTTTCTGTCAGCATGAGTGAAGGGTTAAGGTAAAGGCCCACCTGTGTTTCTGTCAGCATGAGTGAAGGGTTAAGGTAAAGGCCCACCTGTGTTTCTGTCAGCATGAGTGAAGGGTTAAGGTAAAGCCCACCTGTGTTTCTGTCAGCATGAGTGAAGGGTTAAGGTAAAGGCCCACCTGTGTTTCTGTCAGCATGAGTGAAGGGTTAAGGTAAAGCCCACCTGTGTTTCTGTCAGCATGAGTGAAGGGTTAAGGTAAAGCCCACCTGTGTTTCTGTCAGCATGAGTGAAGGGTTAAGGTAAAGGCCCACCTGTGTTTCTGTCAGCATGAGTGAAGGGTTAAGGTAAAGGCCCACCTGTGTTTCTGTCAGCATGAGTGAAGGGTTAAGGTAAAGGCTCACCTGTGTTTCTGTCAGCATGAGTGAAGGGTTAAGGTAAAGGCTCACCTGTGTTTCTGTCAGCATGAGTGAAGGGTTAAGGTAAAGGCCCACCTGTGTTTCTGTCAGCATGAGTAAAGGGTTAAGGTAAAGGCTCACCTGTGTTTCTGTCAGCATGAGTGAAGGGTTAAGGTAAAGGCCCACCTGTGTTTCTGTCAGCATGAGTAAAGGGTTAAGGTAAAGCCCACCTGTGTTTCTGTCAGCATGAGTGAAGGGTTAAGGTAAAGCCCACCTGTGTTTCTGTCAGCATGAGTGAAGGGTTAAGGTAAAGGCCCACCTGTGTTTCTGTCAGCATGAGTAAAGGGTTAAGGTAAAGCCCACCTGTGTTTCTGTCAGCATGAGTGAAGGGTTAAGGTAAAGCCCACCTGTGTTTCTGTCAGCATGAGTGAAGGGTTAAGGTAAAGGCCCACCTGTGTTTCTGTCAGCATGAGTGAAGGGTTAAGGTAAAGGCCCACCTGTGTTTCTGTCAGCATGAGTGAAGGGTTAAGGTAAAGCCCACCTGTGTTTCTGTCAGCATGAGTGAAGGGTTAAGGTAAAGCCCACCTGTGTTTCTGTCAGCATGAGTGAAGGGTTAAGGTAAAGCCCACCTGTGTTTCTGTCAGCATGAGTGAAGGGTTAAGGTAAAGGCCCACCTGTGTTTCTGTCAGCATGAGTGAAGGGTTAAGGTAAAGGCCCACCTGTGTTTCTGTCAGCATGAGTAAAGGGTTAAGGTAAAGCCCACCTGTGTTTCTGTCAGCATGAGTGAAGGGTTAAGGTAAAGCCCACCTGTGTTTCTGTCAGCATGAGTGAAGGGTTAAGGTAAAGGCCCACCTGTGTTTCTGTCAGCATGAGTGAAGTGGCGACTTCGAAGCGCTTGGGCCGGGACAGGTACTTGTTCTCCTTGAAGTGCTTCTCCAGCTCCAGGAGCTGCTGGCTGGTGAAGGCGGTGCGAGGTCGCCTGGTCTTGCACAGAGGGTTAGCCTGAGCGCTGTGCATTCCTGGAAAACACAAGGTTATGTTGCAAGCTTATGGTGACGGTCAGTACACAGCGGCAGCGCTGCTATTGTGAACCACAGTACTTACTGAGTGGTGCATCCGCCCCTGACCAGGCAACTTTCCCCTCCAAGCTACAGTCAAACCTGGCCGAGCAACCACCTGCCGTCAGAGGACACATTGAAACAGTCCCGTCCATATTTACATAGTTGAGACCCTCTCCCAAGCAACCAACTGTCTTCCCCAACCAGCAACCAATTTGTTGCAGTCCCAAATTGGCCCTCACCCTCCCCTGAACAACCAAAATTAATTGACAGCAGCATCCAACCCAGCAGCGGCCTCTTCAAAATGAGTTTTTCTGCAAGCTCCGGCACTGTCATCCATTCATTCAGTTTTAACACCAGAATCAGAAACAATTCTGATACACACTGCATTTTTCACAATACCAGAATCAGCACTGTAAAGATAGATGCAGTTGAATTAAAGTTAAAATCTGTTATTGTTAATGCACCTTTTTTGTTTCATCAGTTAAAATCAGTGAAGCACATAAATACTTCACAAAGTACAAATTGAGCTAGTTAATTAGAATTTTGACATATATACTTTAGAAACTGAATGCACTTGTTTTGGCTGTTCTAGGAGCAGACAACTACAAAAAACATGTTTGATTGTTTGATAAACACAGTTCTGATGGTCAAACAATGGTTTAATAAAATTTGTTTACATAACAGAATGGGGATTAAAACTGTTGTGCATCTCTTGTAGATATGTTTCCTGGGAACTAACTAAAGGTGCATTTCGTTCCAGTGTATGATTTATTTTGGTCAACCAGCTAACTTGTCGAGAGCAACCACCTCTCCTCAGCAACCACTTTTATCCAGTCCCCCGAGTGGAGCCTGCCTGCATTACGGTAGTGGGGAGCACGATCTAAAACATACGCTCCAGCAGAAAGATTCCGAGGAAGATTACGTGCGAAGTACACGAAGCAACTGTGTGGTTGGAGAGGCAAGCCAGTGTGTGTGTGTGTGTGTGTGTGTGTGTGTGTGCGTGTGTATGTGTGTATTTACGTGTGTCTTTGTGTGTGTGTGTGCTGTGTGTGTGTGTGTGTGTGTGTGTGCGTTTGTGTGTGCTTTCGTGTGTGCTTTTGTGTGTGTGTGTATGTGTGTCTGTTTTTGTGTGTGTGTGTGTGAGTGTTTGTTCGTGTGTGTGAGGGAGAGAGAGAATGTGTGTGTCTTTGTGTCTGTGTATGTATGTGTGTCTGTTTGTGTGTGTGTGTGTGCGTGAGAGAGTGTTTGTTCGTGTGTGTGAGGGAGAGAGAGAATGTGTGTGTGTCTTTGTGTATGTTTGTGTGTGTGTTTGTTTGTTTGTGATATTTCAAAAGAAAAAGGCGTTATTCCAGACTTCGAGTTCACTTAGCATCAGACGACCGCAGAGTAAAATTAGCCAAGTGCGGAAACAATATACGAGTAAGATAAAGCAGTGGACCTGCATTGACGTAATCGAAAGCAATCAGTCACAAAGGTTGCTACGTCGCACTTGAGTCGGTTCCATAGAATAAATGGGATTTCTCAATTAAGGCATCCTAACGGCCATCAAAGCGACCTCAAAGTTTCATCAGGAGATTGGACGGAGAGGGACGAGGCCATCTGACAAACGCGATGCCATTTAAATCAGCCGCCGGGGCAATCTATTTTCCCTTACAAAGTGGTTTATTGGCAATGTGCAGCCCAATTAAGAGTGTTTCCTTGACCAGGTTTTAATTAAACTGTTGCCATTTGAAAGATTACGTTGCGGGACGGTGCAGACGGGCACAGGTTCATTTTCATTGAAATAAAGGTTCGACTATATTCTACCATTACCAGGCAGTGTGTCATTTGACTGGCGGGTACTGGTTCGGTTACCTGCACTTCATTAGAACGTTAGATCGTCTCGGTGTCATAGTCCAGTCATATGTGAATGTTTGCTGTATTATTGTGTTATTCATAATGGGAAATTCTAGTGTAAGTACAAGAATAATACGGATTAATCTAGTGTAAGTTATATGTATATGTTCGTTTTGTTCAACTGATGGCACCCTGTGTCCACATTCCTGTCTCATTATCCCTTGGAATTGTGTTGTTGCAATCCCAGTAAAATAAAATAAAATAAAATGAAATAAAATGAAATAAGATGAAAATAAAAACCTTCCCTGTAATACAACTGACTCGTTCATATCACACCTTGATATTCAGCACTTCTTGATTCAGCTCTGAGTGGAAACCACAGTGCGCAGACTCCAGACCGTCTCTCAGAATTACAGTACGAGAAACACTGCTCGGTTCTGGCGGAATTGAAGTTTTGAAATGAGCTCAACGCGACTAATACGTTGACACAGATGAGACCATCCCCTCGGATATTCATGAACCACTTCTAGTAGAATTAATTGTGTTTTCAATGGCTCAAAAGGGCTAATTAATCCAGAGGCACTCCGGTACTTAATTGCAAGCCACATACCCAATCATTTTAAACAAAGCACCACAATGTGCAATCATTAGCTTTTGATTCCCAGTCGGGGGAGGGGGGAGCTGGGCGGACGTTCCGATACCGGCGGCCGAAGGTCGAAGAGTTACAACATTTCCAGCATATAGTTTATCTAGCTTCTATTGAAAATCGGACATCATGCATATGTAAAAATCATGGTACTGTATTTGTACAGCTACATAGAAAGAAAGAGCCAGCTGTTCTTTCTCTAATGTCTAGGGATAAAACATTTCAATGGTTTGGAAAATCTTATTTGTAACAGAAAATGTATGATCAACATTCTGTCGACTTAGTGTAATTCCATACTGATAAAACTGTGGAGTCAATGGACTGCAAATGTCTTTTTGTTGTTGTTGTTGTTTTGTTTTCATGATAATTTTGGATATGATTATTACTGTCCGCTAATGTCGATTGATGATAATGGTACAAATCAAGAATTAGTAATTACAATTGTTTTTTTAGTATTCATTAAACAACAAACTTTTACGAATTAATAGACAAGTGTGTTTTATTTTGATTTCTATTTGTTACTTGACGTGTGTAGTTTGTACATCAATGGCTATTTTCTATATCTTCTTTACAACATGTACATGTCTGTTTGTTTCATTGAGATCTTCATTAAGATTTCACAAATGTCGCACTATTCTTACCGGAGCCCGTTACATTACATACAATGAAATGAAATGTAAATAGCAAAAACCTTATACAGTTAGCAAATTAAACAAAATGAAATGTGGTGAACTTAAAAGTGTTAGAAGTCAACATGGAATTACATGTAATCATCTTACCATGATCCTTTGCCGTCCAATTGAATCTACGAAAGATGATTTAGTTCCCATTCTTATAGGAATATTCTGTGACATTTGCGTTATCATAAATACAGTCAATACCCCATACTGTGGGGGGGGGGGGGATCAAACCGCTCTCCATGCATTGGCAGGTCAAGTACATAGAGGCAGATCTTATGATATATTCAATATTCTAATCTAATCATTGGAAATGTTGAGTTGGATAAAGACTTTCAATGATCTACAAGTTCATATTTACAAGACAGATACTGACTGCAAGTGCTGCCGATTTCTTCCACACAAATGTCAAAATTGGCAATGATAAGATGATTACGTTATTTTATGTTGACCTCTGCCGCAGTTCGTAGTTGATTTTGTTTTTACATTACATTTAATTGAAAATAGAAATGTATCATGTTGGAGATCCTTGCAGAGTTTAAGCGCTGAACTGTTGTCTTGAAAAGCGTTGCTCCTCACTAGTCTCTACCAGACTAACCGCGCCGGCTATAGAGAGAACATTTGCCGGGGGACTTTGACCATGGAGGATAACATTTCCATCCGCTGTTGCCATATTGGACCTTATCTCCGTAGCCTACTCCCTTAATATAATTGACTCTATTTGGCCAACTCTTTTCCCAGCGACCCGCAGAGGCTGGTAGAGCCTAGTCATTGGCATCTCTGGCAGGGTTTACACACGCATGTTTGGAGTGTGTCTCAGGAGAGTCGACTCAGGACTGTAAACAGAAATTTAGAGTACTCAAGTCCCTTTTTGCCGAATCGACATGAGTAACTTCGAAATCACACTCCAGTCACTCGTGTGTGTGAATCCGCGGGGTCGAATCCCGGTGAGCCATACAATGCTCAGGTCGGGGGTCAAATGTGAAGGCGCAAATTTTTTTCTTACTCTTTATGACATAATTTTTTGGCATCTGTTGAAATTCTGCGCACCCTGTTGTGAAAGTTGGTCATGAGTCAAAGTGAGGCAACACTGCGGTCTTCACCCCGCCGGCGCAGCTGAGCGTTCCAAGTCACCTCGCGACCCCGTGTGTAAACAGAGCGCTCCTTGTCGCTCCCGACCGAGAAACACTGCTCGGTACTGGCGGTATTGAAGTTTTGAAATGAGCTCAACGCGACTATTACGTTGACACAGATGAGACCATCCCCTCGGATATTCATGGGCCACTTCTAGTATAATTATCTCCATGAATATCTCCATGAAAAAATGGAGATATTGTTTTGGGCGTGTCTGTGTGCGTGTGTGTGTGTCTGTGTGTTTGTGTTTCCGAACGATTGTAGTCAGCATAACTCAAGAACCTCTGAATGGATTACGATGATATTTGGTATGTGGGCGGGTGTTGGAGAGACAAAGGTCAAGGCTAATTTTGGGTCCCCTGGTATGTGACATTGGTACTGCAGCAGAACTTCCGTTTTTGTATCTTTTAACCTGGACATGCTATGGTCTTCATTTTTGGTGGCAGATAGCTTGTGATGTAAGAAAGAAGTGGTGTAGGTTTGGGCCCTCTAGCAGCTTGCTCTGGAACTGCAGGGCAGTGTTGTCAAATTTAGTATGCAGGTAGCTTAGACAGAGATGTACATAATGAAGTGCAAATCATGCAAATGTCAACTTAATTTGCATAATTGATAAGGTAGATCTATATTTTCAGTGTTTTCATTATAGGACTCAAATACATGTAACATTATGTAGTTTATTGAGGGTGGGGCATTAACAGATATTAATTATGCAAATGATTCCTAATTGACATAATCAACGCAAAAGTAGCATAATTCTTCACATTGTTACCTGTGTAAGTCTTACCAAGCATACATTATGCAAATGTGGAAGTCATTTGTATAATCAAAATATTTCATGGAGATATGAGGTCTCCGAACTCTTGTCAGTTATGTTTTCAATGACTCAAAAGGACAAAATAAAGCGCCAGTCACATATATCGTACGATGCACCTTCGATAGCATGCCCCGTAAATCGTACGATGATCGCAGGTAAATCGTAGGTAAAATCAGCTATCGCCGAGCCCCGTGTGATGTTCAACATTTTTCCGGCGTCGAACGATTTTTCACATGTGCCTTTTCTGGATAGCCGCCTTGCCGCTTTTGTACTTCTTTAACCGACTAAATGCGGATTTCCTTGTTAGATACTAGGCTATGAGGTCATTCACTGTTAAAAAGAGATAATAAGACTTAAAAGAAATTACAAAAAAACATGACCTTTCCAAAAGTTCAAAGCAAGCAAAAGTATAGGATTGCTAGACGCTTCACCTGGCTTTATGAGTTGGATTTTTTGGCCTATAGAGTCTATCCCAAGGCACCGAGATGGTTTTGAAATAATGTTTGTAATAAGTGTGAACTAATTTGAATAAAAGAATATTTTAAGTCACAATACTTCTAACATGCCTCAAACAATTGAAACTGAAAGTTTAAACATGTTTGAATATATTTATGTACAGTTATATGTTCGAAACATTTTGAAGCTGCAGAAAGATCTCTTTATTGAGAACAATTTGTAACATTTGTTTGACGTCCTAATCACCTAAATATTTCTACAGTGTCCCAACATTTTGCAAATATTTGAATGGTGAATTTGGGTTATTGCCCCATTAAAAGTAGGTAAGAGGCACTTTTGCCTGCATGCTTCTGTATTTTAGATTTCATGGCTGGACATTGGTGTCTCTTTTGTGGTAAATATAAGCCTTCTATGCATGAAGGCAGGCATTACACGGTCACCATGTACTTGACACTGTCAATGCTGGTGTGAATTACTCTCTTCCCAGCCCTCTGGTCCAATTTGCAAAATGTTTCAATATTTACAAAATGTGAGAACATTTTCCGACATGTTCGAACAAATTGTGAATTAATGTTCCAACATGTAATAAACTAATAAAAATGACGTAATCAATGTTAGAAATAATTCTGATATGTTAGAGCACTGGAGAAATCTAGAACACCAAACAACTGTTAGAAATTGTTTTAAAGAGTTACTCATTTCAGTTAGATTTTTACAAATGTTTCGAAAATGTTAGAGCAAAAGGCAGAAATGCCAATACGGTACCGTGGAATTGACTCTACTGCGCTTTCTTCCTGATGGAAAATACAACTGATCTGCTTTTTTCTGTCTTGGTGCCATCCGCAGACTGTTCTCTTGGAAAACTAAAAATAGAGGCAAGCCAGAACTGAGATCTGATCTAATTATGAACCCACGTACGTGTATACAGCCATCAAACAGTTGTATGCATCACCTGCACGTGGTACTGGTTCTAAAACGTGGAAAATCTAACCTTGGAAGCAGGCTCTTCTACGGGCGCGCTGTTTCCTGGTTGCTATTGTGTTCTAAAGGTTACACTTGGCATCAACATCGGCAATATCAGGGAAAACTAAAACCATCAGAACACGGTAGAAATGTATGAGTTTTTCACCTCATCATTAGAAAAAGACAGGCCGTAGTAAAGCCTGAATTGAGGGTTGTAAAATCGCACGACGATGTAACGTTGGGTAACATAAATTCGCCATTTTTCCGATAATAGTTGACAGAAATCAATCTAGCAGAACAATAAACCATCCTTTTTTTCTATTATTCAGTCAGTATCATGTACTTTCTTTGCACTAATCATATATATGGTAGATTTTGTCTCTAGTCGTGCTGACACCATAATATTTCAACTTGAAACTACCGTCCGCCGCACGCACAATGACGGTGTTGTCGGACAGGTGTGAACATTAATTCGGGAGAGAAGATTCGTCTTGAATATCTTACCGCTAATTACATTTTATACAGCAGCTATTCGTTCCATCCTTGGCTTGAGGAGAGTGCTATGGATATAGACGTGTCTAAGTAAAAAAAATACACGAAAAAACGGCCGTACCGCACACATCAGGCCTATGGGAACAACCCGTGTGTTGAGTCGGTAGAACGTCAAAGTCGACATCCACCGTCATGGCAACGTGTACATTATTCATGGAAAGTTAGCCGGATGCCGTAGCATTGATAATACTGCTATGTCTATGTGTTCCTTGTTGTGTTAGGAGCAAACTTTGAGGAAAATATCGTCCTCAGTCCACAATCACACGCAACATTTAGACAAAAAAGTGTTCCTCACAAACCTTTGTCGTCTGCTTGACAACAGGATTCTGGGTAATGATATGGCGGCGGGAAAATACACGTGCCGTAGGTTATAGCAACAAAGAGGGGTTTTGATGATTGATCACACTTAGAGTCCAATTGCAGGTCAGCAATTTTAAGAAAATAAGTTGTCTTGTAAATGATTGTGTTTAGCAGGAAGCGGATGTGACATTTGTCTTTTAAACCAGCCAACAACGATGTAGTGTAATTCTCCCACGAAGCCCTCAGACTGTTCCAATAAGGGACGGAGAGTTTTTGACCTCGTCGCCTTCTAATGCATGCTTATCGAAGCTTTTCAGACAGCGTTCTGAATACGTTAGTCTGTCAAGTTTGCATTTCTAGCGGTATTACTGATGTTGTATCTAGCACATATCCCTAAATACCCCGTTTTCGAAAAATCGCGAATTTAAGTACCCCGCGAATTTATGTTACCCAACGTTAACACGTTCAAAATCCTTTCTAGCTTTCGCATGACGCTCGGCGATGGCGAATTTACGTGCGATTTACCTGTGATAAACCTGTGATTGACCTAGCGTTAGATACACAGACAAAGCCCACCATACGATATACCTACGATGTATGTGAACACGACCTTATATATACTTAAACTAATCCACTCGTTTTGTTTTCAAACATCTATCATGACGGATCATGACGCTATCATGGCGGAGAAAACCCCCATCGTAGGTACGACGTGCGACGTATGTGACCGTAGCTTGTGTTCGCTCAAAAAACGGGTGTGGAAACCCAGCCTGTGACTAAATACCCGACCAGGACTCGAACAGAAATTTACTTCCGCCCCGGATCAAGAACTACACACCCGTCTAATATCAGCGACATGGATGTTTTGTTTAGTGCTGTGCTTTAAGCGCCATGAGTTAAGGAATCTTTGAAACGTTATTTTTTCCAGTTTGTATGGCTCGAAAACTCCAGCGCTTTATGGTAGTTTGTTTTCAGTACCTTCACGTGTATTCAAGTCAATTCTATCCAGATTTCAGCCGTGCAAGACTCGCGGCGCGCAGACGCACTGCTGATGTCGAACTCCACATGTGTAAGAAAATAACATGGATATGATGACATCAGAATATGAAATTGAAATATAACAAAATATCCAGAACTACTAAAAGTACATTCGCGAAATCCACTTCAACTCAAATCGTACTCATTTTAGAGGGTAATTTGGCTCCTAATAGCTGATTAAAAATCCGAACTTATATTTCACCATTAAACGAAGCCCACAAGACACAAACACCACCTTGAAAACGGTGTCATTGAAACCTTCTACAGACTGTCTCCAACACCTGGCTACCTGCAGTGTGCATACCGCGTGCATACCCAGTAGATCTCTACCGTTTCTAATGCATGTGGTGTAAGGGGAACTGTGAGAGCGGACAGGACAGGCCACATGTGGCACAAGCCGGCCAGTGTGCAGCGCGAATAAACACGGCTTCCCGGGTAGTTATTTCTCAGCAAACTGGTAACGGTCACAAATAGAGAAAATAGAGCGCAAGGCCTCTGTATAGCAACACGCAAACCCATTTCCATACCAGCAACATTTTGCCAATGACTTTGTGATGAAAGAACGCGGGCAGGCAACTGCAGCTGGTCCAAAGAAGTAAGAACGTTCAAGTGCTCGGTATACTGGATAAAACTTACAACCTCTCGACAAAGCTCATAGATACATGCCCAAGAAGTAAGCGAATGAAATGTGTATTTCGTCACTAGGTGCCCTCGCCGTCATTATGAGAAGGGAAGGGATCCTAAACAACGGTAGTCTGAGAATCGCTTTAGGGTAGTTAACGTTGGACGATGAAAGGGTATTTCCATTGAATATTCTCCTTACAACATTGAAACGGCCCGTTTAAATTTTCAAATGAAAGAGAAAATGCCACAGTTATTTCTTGTACTAAAATCAATTTGGTTCTAACGTTATACCTATAGCCATAATCATTGTAAGACTTCAACTGTTCGAGTACAACAGATTTCAAGAGACTCGATGTCATGGGCAGATTTTATTACGTCTCTAGATGTGACAACTCTCACAATGAAAAAAATGTAGATATATAAAATATTGATATCAGAAAAACCCACAAATAACCCGACCTGATTTTTTTTGTATTTCTATTCCGTAGTTTCTAGTTGACCATACGAAAGTCACTTTACGTTTTGGTGCGTCAATAGAGCTTCAGACATAATCATGGCTAATCTCTCAATGTTTGGGACCTGTAACACGATGTTTAAGTGTATAATCTCTCAATGTTTGGGACCTGTAGCGCGATGTTTAAGTGTATAATCTCTCAATGTTTGGGACCTGTAGCGCGATGTTTAAGTGTATAATCTCTCAATGTGTGGGACCTGTAACGCGATGTTAAAGTGTATAATCTCTCAATGTTTGGGACCTGTAACGCGATGTTTAAGTGTATAATCTCTCAATGTTTGGGACCTGTAACGCGATGTTTAAGTGTATAATCTCTCAATGTGTGGGACCTGTAACACGATGTTTAAGTGTATAATCTCTCAATGTTTGGGACCTGTAGCGCGATGTTTAAGTGTATAATCTCTCAATGTGTGGGACCTGTAACACGATGTTTAAGTGTATAATCTCTCAATGTTTGGGACCTGTAACACGATGTTTAAGTGTATAATCTCTCAATGTTTGGGACCTGTAACGCGATGTTTAAGTGTATAATCTCTCAATGTTTGGGACCTGTAACGCGATGTTTAAGTGTATAATCTCTCAATGTGTGGGACCTGTAACACGATGTTTAAGTGTATAATCTCTCAATGTTTGGGACCTGTAGCGCGATGTTTAAGTGTATAATCTCTCAATGTGTGGGACCTGTAACGCGATGTTAAAGTGTATAATCTCTCAATGTTTGGGACCTGTAACGCGATGTTTAAGTGTATAATCTCTCAATGTGTGGGACCTGTAACACGATGTTTAAGTGTATAATCTCTCAATGTTTGGGACCTGTAGCGCGATGTTTAAGTGTATAATCTCTCAATGTGTTGGACCTGTAACACGATGTTTAAGTGTATAATCTCTCAATGTTTGGGACCTGTAACACGATGTTTAAGTGTATAATCTCTCAATGTTTGGGACCTGTAACGCGATGTTTAAGTGTATAATCTCTCAATGTTTGGGACCTGTAACGCGATGTTTAAGTGTATAATCTCTCAATGTGTGGGACCTGTAACACGATGTTTAAGTGTATAATCTCTCAATGTTTGGGACCTGTAGCGCGATGTTTAAGTGTATAATCTCTCAATGTGTGGGACCTGTAACGCGATGTTTAAGTGTATAATCTCTCAATGTGTGGGACCTGTAGCGCGATGTTTAAGTGTATAATCTCTCAATGTTTGGGACCTGTAGCGCGATGTTTAAGTGTATAATCTCTCAATGTGTGGGACCTGTAACGCGATGTTTAAGTGTATAATCTCTCAATGTGTGGGACCTGTAACGCGATGTTTAAGTGTATAATCTCTCAATGTGTGGGACCTGTAGCGCGATGTTTAAGTGTATAATCTCTCAATGTTTGGGACCTGTAGCGCGATGTTTAAGTGTATAATCTCTCAATGTGTGGGACCTGTAACGCGATGTTAAAGTGTTTAATCTCTCAATGTTTGGGACCTGTAACGCGATGTTTAAGTGTATAATCTCTCAATGTTTGGGACCTGTAGCGCGATGTTTAAGTGTATAATCTCTCAATGTGTGGGACCTGTAACGCGATGTTAAAGTGTTTAATCTCTCAATGTTTGGGACCTGTAACGTGATGTTTAAGTGTATAACTGTGTGAATGTTTCAGGACACAGTCATATACCTTGCACTTCTAGACCTGAAACCTGGAATCAGCAAACGTGGCGTCCACAGACATGTAGTTTAGTTAACTACCCCCATCCGTTACTAACGAAAGCTGGCTGGTAACACGTACAGCATGTAGAAGTAACGTTGGTTCAGGGTGACACCTAACGTTAGTTACTTGGTCAAACGTGCGTTCTACTGGTAGTTATAAATACCGTCTGATTCAGAGGCACTGACACTGGAACTACTATGGACCAACGTTTGATCCAACTTCAGAAACCAGACATAATCCGGTAATGCTGCACATGTAGACACAGGTGTATGTTCATACGTGCCCGAATCGTTCATTACAAAGACGTGTATTTACAAGGTTTTGTTTACATGAACTGCTGAACACTGACAGACTGCCCAGATGTGTGCAACAGCGCAGCTAACATAGATGAAACAGAACGGGGGGTCCACAGAGTCAGCACAGTCGACATAGATATTCCTCGTTAGGGCAAACGAACAAATCAAAACGGAATCGAGAATTTACTAAGAAATTGTTGCAGACTAAACTTCGACTTATCAAAATCACAGGAAATATAGGAATGTTTACTCGTCTTGCCTACGAATCTGTGAAGTACAAGCTCACAGCAGTGGAGTGTGGCATACAGAGCTTCTCTCATGGATGTTGGCTTGGCAGAGTCTTGTGTTTACAAAATGTGTCTTGTGGGTTATAGAAAAGACCAAAGTTTTTGATACGGAGGAGATAACTATTGTGTCATCTTGTATTCAAGAGGGGAAATTTCGTTGACAGGCGACAAGTTGAAATCTAGAAAGGCTTGTAGAGTAGAACACAATTTTTCACACAGAAGAAAAGATAAACTGAAGAGAAGATATTGTCTGTATTCTTACCTCCGGGGTAGTCCATCCTGGGCATGAGCATCCCCCCAGCCCGGATCCAGTCCAGAGGCACGCCGGCCGCCTTGAGGTGTTCGGGCGGGGTCGTCTGTAGACCCGAGAAGGACAGCGGGTGGTGTCCGTTCATGACGCTCGGGTAGGAGTACAGCGGGTGTCCGTACACCTGCAGGGTCGGCTGTGACATGGCGAGTCCGGGCGGCGGCTGGATGTTGAGGAGCCCGGGTTTGGGGGTGATGCTGCTGGTGAGGCCGGGACCGGACTGGGTGCCGGGGGGTGGCGGGGAAGTCGGCGGCGTCCCCGGACTCTTGGGGCTGACCGGAGACAACGGGGTGGCGGGCCGGGGGCTGCGGGTTGGGCTGGGGGACCGCGTCCGCTTGGTCGGACCCTTCGCCAGAAGGTCGTCGATTCGGAAAGATTTTGAACTATCCATGGTCCGGCCAGAATCGTGTGACGCACGTTTCACCTCCAGCGGCGGGATCACATTTGAGGTTTCTTCGCAAACCTTCCCTTAATCTGATTCCTCGCCCTCGCCTCTCCATTGGCTGCTAACTCCCATACATTTGCCTGTCCTATTGAAATAAGGCCTGAATAATAGCGGCCAATTAGAACGGTTTGATTAGCTGTTGTCCCCAAGAGTTTGTTTGAGTGACATTTATAGTTATGACACGACTGGAAATGATGTCATCATGCGTGGCCACTAGACAATTTGGCAGAAACCGAAATAACATGACAGTTCAGGTATATATGGGCTTCCTTGAACATTGTTCACTTGTACGAGGCAGGTCTCTTTTGTTTTTCAACTTGTCATGTATTTGTTTGCTCTGTACGTTCAACCACAGACTATATAGTTTCACTCGTAAAGAATTCATAGACCATGCTCTACATGGAAGAGGCTGTTAGTGCACATAACTATCACAATAAGTGCTTAGAATATGATTGGCTGGTGGAAACGTGCGAGGAGGGCTGGGCGCGCTGCCGTGTGCCTAACGATCGGAACTTCCGCTTTGAAAGAAGAGGAAAAAGAATGACGACGTGGATTTGTTTGCGGAGCGAGAAAAAGGAAGTATTGTAACTTGATAATTAATTGATTAATCAATTAATTAGACCAATTATATGGGTCATTGAGCCCTGAATCGGCACCACTGTGCTGTGAGTGATGTTGTTTAACGGCTTGACGCCTTCACAAAAGGCCCGTGAGGGGGCGGGCTCAGCCCGGAGTGCGTGTTCGAGCCGTCAGGTCCGCCGTTCCATGGTCCCTAACAGGCTGAGGTAATAACTTCTGTAAGCATCGTTTCACAGATGGTGCAAACTACAACCGGGTCTGCCAATAGCGGTTCAAACCTACTAAAAAGGACTGGTATCACAATTAATTGATCGTATTTTATATCCTCCTTATACTACTTATACCAGTCAGTCATGGAAAAAGTGAGTCTGTCAGGTCGTTTCTGCCGAAATACAAGTTAGGTTGGTCCTGCCACATGTGGTCGGTGATACTGTTTAACGATTCATTAAAGGTACGTGAACGCCACGGACACGAAGCACAGTGACTGAAGGCTGCTGGCCAACTCAGCACCACCTTATGGGTTCTGAGTATTGAACTGACGTGTGCTCAGTGCTTGCCGCGTGGATACATAGGAAATACGCGCCCGTCTATTTGTAGCATAGAGACTTTATACCGGCGTCACTGAAACCGTGACCAAAAACTTGACCACAAACATCAGCGGATTGATAAACTTTCCTCATTTATTATGCGAATTGGCACCTGATTTGCATGCCAATTTGCATAATTTGGATTTGATTATGTAAAGCATTACCCACGCTATCTACATGCAAAAACCCGTGACAATCTGTCTACCCGTGCTTGAGTTATTCCCTAACTGCAGCTAGGGGGCCCAAACCTACACTGCATACTCCCAGCCTCCACTTCTCAAAAGTCACGAACCTGGCGCCTTCACCCGCAGTTAATGCCAACCAGTTTGGAAACATCTAAAACGACTAAAAGACACATTTCTCTCTGGCTGGAGGGAACAACTCAGGAAACTCCACACCTATTCTAAAATCAAAAAGCACTTTGGCATGGAAAATATGTCACATCAATTCATAATAGACTGTTTGCAAATAGCATTAAAAAACTGAGAATAAGCGCACATTGCCAGAAACTGAAGGGTCGACACCACAACACACCAGCCACTCAGAGGCTGTGTACCACATGTTATGAAAATATTAAAGATGAATTTCATTTTGTGATGGCCTGTCGTACTTATGGTAAAGAGAGATATGCGCTGTTACAGACTATATCTACTAAAACAAACTTCACCCTATCTGGTACACAGAACGATTTTTTTAATGTATGATTGTCATGTCCAACTCCTACATCCACCTAGGTCAATTTCTTTATACATCGTTCCAAAAGCAACACCGAATTACCCATACATGACTACATTGTAATCCATATACTATTATGGATAATATTTTATATTGTATTTAATTGATTTCTAAAGCAAAACGTCTGGCGTAAGTCGTCTTATTGTTTCGCCGACGGCATTACCTCGTCAGCTTGGAGTATCATAAAGAAATACTGGTTAATTCAAATACGTATGTCAAGACGTAGGAAATACGATTTTGTGTCCTAATATATAACATTAACCGTATCCCTCTGAAAGAAAGAACAAGCGATGCTTAAGAGATGTAAGAAATTGTCAAAGCAGGACACATTCCAATAGCTGATGTCTTGCACGAATGAGCATACGAGGGGTGATCAATAAATCCTCAGCCTCACCCAGAAATAAGGTGCACAACTCACATTTCGGGGCATGATTATGTAATATAACATCTTTTAGCAATATCCACCAAACTTCAAATCATTAATATTGTGATCATTACTTTACAGACGACACTCAGTAACATTTGGTGAGGTAGAGGGATAAAAACATGGACAATTGAGCTGTGACTCGAGGTGTGACTTGTCTTGCTAAAAGTTGGATATCCGCTTCTTTTTAGTTGAAATAAGAAGGGAATCTTTATCAAACATTTTGACAATATCTTCGAAGATTTTATGCCGATTCATGGCATGAAGAACTCGACCCACACAGCTCTGACCACAGTGCACCCTTGTTTTTCTTGTCACTTACTTACTAGTTTTCAAATGGACGTCGACTAAAAGTATTGGCAAGAATAATTTGAAGTTTGGTGGATATTGCTAAATGATGTCACACCTTATTTCTGGGTGAGGCCACGTGTGATCATATGTGCATTTATCACTCTGGACATAAGTATGCAATAAAGATTATCATTATTATTATTCCTCAAATGTACAGTAAAGTTCCCTTCACATTCTCAGACTTCGCACGATTCGCATAACAGGTAAACCTTCAGGCCTATCCATCAGTTTTGTACAGCACGTTACTGTCAGTACAAGCTGCGTAAGCCCGGACTCAACCGGCACATGGACCCATGACTGCGCGAGTCCGTGAGGTTGGGGAGCTGAAATGAAAGTTTGGTGGCTGAACGCGTCCGTCCCCGGCCTCACTCTAAAGTCGGCGCGCTCTAAGTAATATCTCCGTAATGCGGGCGGACAGGAATAGTGATGCGCAAAGCGGCTTAATCAACCCGCAAAAGTCGATAGTCCTTAATCGAATTATATCAAGTGGTAATTTGTAATGACACTGCAGGGGAATCAAAACGAATTACCTTAATTTGATCCACACACCCTTCAATTACCGTTATTGTTGGAGATATTCCCCGCTCTCATCCAGACGATTGGCTGGCGCACACATCTGCTGAAATGGCCCATGAATTGATTGCACATTATGTCAACTCCCACTTTTCTTCTTTGTCAAATTATGGACAAAAGAGAACTAAATGAAAGTCTAACAAAAACGTACGGACCACTGCGCAGTCAGAGTACCACAACAACATAACACTCCCCAATAGAAGACGGTAGAGGCGGTATTATGTTAAGAACTGTTCGGACAGACTGAGTAGAAGGGTTACTGTCGTCTGTAGGGCCCGCTTCATGACTCCATATTGGAAACTGGCAGTTAATTTATCAGAGAGCTTCAATTACCTACACATTTCATCACGGAGATGGACGGAGCCGCCCTCAGCGTTATCAGAATGAAATGTTGACCCCTGACCTGAAAATTAATCAGTGACTCGGATGTAATTTGCACGGAGGGGGGTAATTTTCGCCGGGCAGTTTATTAGCGTCATTTGCGGCGTGGTGCGGCGCGCAGAGACACGACCACACGGCGGGAGGCTGCTTCTGTGTGGATGAGTGGGGGGTTCACAAACCGCATGTCCCTGGAACCCGATCTTCTGGGATATTAATATGAACCAATCTGTTCTTAGAACTGTTACGAATGTGATTTTTGAATATGTTGATAAAATCATAAAACCATTTGTTAATTTGAGTTGTAAACCGGTGTGACTTTCTAAATTCTGAGGAAATCTCAATTCCATAATGACAGATGTTAGAAGAAAACGTGTTGTAAGAAAATGCACAAGCACACACATAGTTCGATCTCCACATTCACTGGCGTTCTCGTTCTTCGGGTAACTTCGTATGAGACAACGTTTACCTTAATTTTCCTTTTTTCTCCTTTTCCGCCATCTTGCTTCTTCCATTTCGTTTTCTCAGGTTGAACAGCTCTAACATTGCAAACATTTCGGACTTTCTGCGGTCAGTATTGAAAGTTTTCCTCGTCACCTCGGGTTACATGATGAGTGAAAAAGCGCTTGGGGGGGGGGGGGTATTGGGGCATTCCACGAGCGTTATGAAGAATTGCGTGGTTGACAGGTCATCTCTCCGTCCAAAGTTATTAGGATTCATTAAACCATCTAATCTCGCGGGCCTGGCGGGACCTCGCCCACTGGCTACTTACTCTGCCGGCCTCCCACCTTTGGGGATTCCCGCGCTTTGATTAGAGCAGGGCTGAGGGCCAGGAATGTCCGCACCATGTGTCTATTGACTGTGTCAATTATAGTCCTGGCAGCAGGAAATTAACACCGATCAATAAAAGTGGCAAAGAGTGGAACTCTGGAAGTGAAAAATAAAAGCACGGAACTTTCTACAACTTAGTACAAGAACGATACTTTCTATGTGTATCACATTTTATAGACGTTCATTATATTTCCTTCCACAAAGCGGTAATGAGGGAAATATTTTTGTTTCGCCCACACTACAGTATGTGTATCTGAACTGGTCTATTCTACATGAGGATGGTGCTGGAAGGGACATTTTTTCAAATTATATTTTGGACTGGGGTATTTATGCAAAAGTCCAGTTGTTTTGTGTCCAGTTGTTGGTTTTGGACTGGTCCATATTGTGTGGAGGTGTCACTGGAAGATTCCATCCCTGTATGGAGGGATTTTTTAAACTCAGCTTTGGACAGGTGATCCATTTTTGAGTTCAAGTTTTTTTTTATAATGGTCCATTGTGAATAGGGTTGCCTGTGGAATAGTCTGTTCTTGCATTGGGGTCAAATTGGGATATCTCCATTTCGGACTGGGATGACTTTGCAATAGATCACTTTTGGGCGAGAATATTTTCTTGATATTTCAATTTGCCCAGTTGTTATTTTGTGAGAGTCAATTTTTGAATGGGGAGGGGTATTGGCGAAATATGTTGTATTTGCACGCAAATGTTGCCTTTCTGGTTGGTCATGTTTCTTTCTCCTCCTCCTCCTCGTGTCAAATATTTAAATTAATTCATGTGTCATTTTTCGGCCAAATGACCTGAAATCTGGCACAAGGGATAATTAATGAGGAAATGCTATCATACCAGTGCCTTCCAATGTCTTTCATCCGGGACACGCCGTGGTCTTGTGTTTGGGTGGCTGGTAGCTTTTGATGCCAAGAAAAAGTGATGTAGGTTTGGGCCCTCTGGCAGTTGATTTAGGAACTGCAGGGGCGTTTTTATGAAATTATGAGGTAACTCAAGAAAGCGAGGACGTGATTTCAGGCATACACTCAGGTACCTAAGACAGAGATACACATTAGATACAAAATATGGAAATTTTATACTTCACATATGTAAGTTAGTTAAAGGCGGACATAGATTATGTAAATGTATATAAATATCTATGCAAATTTGCATTATACACTGCTAAACTTTCTTCCAACACTAAGGTATTCATGGATCAAATTTTCAACAACCACTGTCGCCTTCTTCAGGATCAATAATGACCAATCACGTGACACGTGTCTTTACGGAAACGTGATGTCAAACGTGCCAGGAAGTTTATAACGCCCTCTGTCTCTGTTGAGTGATGGATGGAGTGCCCTGATGTATATGGCCTCCTTTAGACCTCTCATAAAGTACATTTGTAGTCCTGCTCAGCGTCCAGTATTCTGACTTTGTCCAGTGAAACGGTATGGCCCGGAGATTCAATGTGGATGTGTTGAGAGACTTCCAACAAATGCGAGCTGGGGGGTTTGTGTTCAAGGAATCTAGTTCTCAATGAGCGTTCTGTCTCACCGACTGTAGAATTCTTCGCAAGTCCCTTGTCTAGTGGTTCCCTGACACGGAATGTGGTACACTACGCCGCACTTCTCTTCTCTTGGGGTTTTGTCCTTCGGCGCCACGAGAAGCTGTCGCAGTGTGTTTGTAGGTTTGACGCAGGTCGCTTCCCGTGTGAAGCAAATATTCTGCGCAGGGGTCCCGAGACGGTCTTGATGTACGGAGAGGTGATGCGTCCTTGCCCCTCTCTCTCGTTCCCAGGTTCCTGTCATTGCATTCATGAATTCTGCCAAAGGATGGGACTTTCACAAGCACGATTTATGTAATTTGGGCATAGTAGACCTTCAACTAAATAGATTATGCTTATCATAACCTTATTTGCAAGGAGACAAGAATTCGTGTACAAAGCTTAGAATCTCACTCTTTTTCACTTTTGGAAATATCTGCTTTTGGTTGTAAATGTTACCTTTTAAGTTCCCTTTTTATGAATATGTTCCAAATGGTATATGCAAAATGGTAAAAAGTAAACATATTGTGTTTATAATAATGAGGGTACTAGAATTACGTTTTGTAGTTAATATGGAGACAAGTTTGGTAGCAGCTTGGTCAGAAATGATCCTCCCATCGCGTATCTGAAAACAGAGAATCTGGAACCACCTCGCGTATCTGGTACCACCTCGCGTATCTGGTACCACCTCGCGTATCTGGTACCACCTCGCGTATCTGGTACCACCTCGCGTATCTGGTACCACCTCGCGTATCTGGTACCACCTCGCGTATCTGGTACCACCTCGCGTATCTGGTACCACCTCGCGTATCTGGTACCGCCTCACACATCTGGTACCACCTCGCATATCTGGTACCACCTCGCATATCTGGTACCACCTCGCATATCTGGTACCACCTCGCATATCTGGTACCACCTCGCGTATCTGGTACCACCTCGCATATCTGGTACCACCTCGCGTATCTGGTACCACCTCGCGTATCTGGTACCACCTCGCGTATCTGGTACCGCCTCGCGTATCTGGTACCACCTCGCATATCTGGTACCGCCTCACACATCTGGTACCACCTCGCATATCTGGTACCACCTCGCATATCTGGTACCACCTCGCGTATCTGGTACATTATCTGTCATACCTTCCCGAAGGACAGAGACATTTCACGGTGATTGCAACAAACTAACATTTCTTATCAACAAAAATACATGACAATGAGACAACTTCACGTTACATCATGTTTCACTTCTATTGCTCAGTAACCGTAAACATTTTATGACACAGTAAAAAGTGGTTGAAAAGCTTACAAATAGGAAAATACACATTCAATAAAATGAATACTACAGTACTTTTGGTAACGTAGTGCTTCCAGTTATTGTGTGCTACCAATCATCCGCTTTGGGTCATGCAAACATGTCGAGGTGTATTATGTATAAGTCAGTTCCCATGAGCAATACAAAACTATGTATGATCCTTAGTCATGACTCCCTTTTACATTTTTGCATGTCAAAACATTATTGCCGTACGTTTATTACTTCACATGCTGCTCAGTGTCGATGAAATTGACTGTAGAACATCATTTTCTTCAATCAGGTCAGGCAAACAGTGGAACAAACATGCTGACTTTACTATCATATGTTTGTAGACTACTTTAGATGATTAATGTGCCTTTCTTCTGATCTAGGTTATCAAGTAGAGCACTAGAAGTGGACGATAATGGGTAATGCTAGCACAATCCTTCATCATAGACCTCAGTATAAATACATGCTTGTACGGCATTATACAGATGGAGAAAAAGTTAAAGAGCTGAATCAGATATTTCTTTTAATGGGTACGTTTGGCTCTGTACAGATTTTAAGAATAAGATAAATGATGTCTTGAATAAATTGGACGATAATTGGTAACATATACTCTGAGCATATAGTGTTCGTGAGACTTAATTAAGCTTTTTGACTCATTAAAATAGTTTTACACAAATATTTGTGCTTGACTCATCAAATGAAAAACAATCATATTTGCACAATTGCAACAAATTCATTTGCTGACATGGTTGTCATGACAGCTGGCATATAAAAGAAATACGGTAACCTCTAAATAAGATTAAAACGTTCTGCTGTTGAGCAAGTGTTTAGTGACCCAAAATCTGTAGAATAAGTCTTTTGTAAGTTTTGAGTGTTTTTGTCAAATCATAGTCTACATGTATTTCTAATGTCATCAGTCATACAGATTAAATTTTGGTCACTCATTAGTTGCTTAAAGGTTTCCATCCAGCAGACAGGGGCTTACAACTGTCATGTTAGGTGCAACTGTGTTTGTAATATCACAGTGTACAGTTAGACTTTTCAGAGTGATGTTGTGAATACAAAATGTACTGTTCACACAGCGAGCACAATGTGAGATAATTTGTACCAATATATAAGTAGTATAATCTGTACTAACATAGATAATTTGTAGTAATACTAGTACTGTGGATCAGTTCATAGGTTCTGCTTTCACATGATGTTGACAAAGACAGGATTTAATAGACCAGTTTACGGATCATGGAATTATGGATCACGCAGAGGGCAAGCAAAATATTCCCATGACAACGCACATGAGCCGCATGTACTACATCCAGTTTATTTATGTTGTCATGGTAATGATATTACCATGACAACGCCCATGAGCCGCATGTACTACGTCCAGTTTATTTATGTTGTCATGACAACGCACATGAGCCGCATGTACTACGTCCAGTTTATTTATGTTGTCATGACAACGCACATGAGCCGCATGTACTACGTCCAGTTTATTTATGTTGTCATGACAACGCACATGAGCCGCATGTACTACGTCCAGTTTATTTATGTTGTCATGGTAATGATATTACCATGACAACGCACATGAGCCGCATGTACTACGTCCAGTTTATTTATGTTGTCATGACAACGCACATGAGCCGCATGTACTACGTCCAGTTTATTTATGTTGTCATGGTAATGATTTGCCTTGCCCCCTGCATTAACCATTTCCATTTTTCCCAGCATGCAAAGGGCTCCAGAAATGAGTCTAGTCTAGTCTTTAAAGACATGATGAACATTTTTTGAGAGCAGCATGAAGTACAGGAATCAGTATTGAGTTGTGTGATGTCGTCTGGACGAGAGGCACGCCCGCTGGACTACCCAGGCGAGGACGACCACGATGAGGTAGACCACGTACACGCACAGGGACACATAGCGCCGAGGCAGCCACACCACAGACGAGCTCATCTCACCGGCATGGTCTGTAGTTAGAACACACTTGTCTTAAGTAGGAAATAACACGTAAAAGAACCCAACACACATACGTACACCTAATATCCAGAAGGGTACGGGTGACCTGATGTGCTTGGGAAAAAAAAACCCGAGCCGTATGGCAAAGTCGCATTGCATTTACAACTAGCTACATGTACTTGAAAAAGCATCATGCTTCACCTCCATTGAAGATGACTTCTGTACCTTTTTTTTTAGGAAATAAAAGGTTATTGGTGGTCACATGCAGCCAGAATACCATCCCTTTTCTGTTATATCATGGGACAAGAAACCAGACTGAAAAAAAGTGAACAAGGCTCAGGAAATATAGTTTCAAAAACTTCTTATTCTTCATCTTGAACACAGCCTTACATGTACCTGCCAACACTTCGGTTCTTTAACTGCCTGCCTCAGGACTATTCCAAACAGGACTACATATTTTGTGACCCGATGACCATGATGTAATCATAACTGAGCAGTCATGTTGGACATTTGAAGCAGCGCCACCTAGTGGTGAGAAGTACAAATGCAGCTCCAGTTCCTGCCCTGAGAAAGGTGGCAGGTCAGGACGACTGAAATGTTTGTAGGTAGGGACAATTTTGGATGTTTGAGAGAACTCCAATATCCATTGTATCATTGAGGCCCGAGATGATGAAACAGCCACTGCTCTATAGAATAATCACACCTTGTAACTAACATGATTATATACTACATAGTGACGACCATGGAACTCACCTATAGTGACAACCATGTATCCGATTTCAGCTGTTCCCATCCTGTAGCTGCAGGTTGGCACCTGGAACTCCTGTGTAACCAGCTGCTGGCTGGCCAGATCAGCTGGGTAAGGCAGTCCAGCATACCTCATTATTCTGGTTATGTTGTAAGCTGCCCTCTCATACTGCAATACAGAAATAGTCCATCCATTAGAAATGTGACACATTTTTGTGACTGCCAGTAGTAACAATATGAAATTTATGTTTCTGTTTGGCTATGGCGGTAGCATATGGATATTGATTTATCTATTATTACCTTCGCCAAGAAGGTTATGTGTGTGTGTGTGTGTTAGTATATCTCGAGAATGCCTAGATGGATTGTCTTCATACTTGGTATGTATGTAGGTCTTCTTGAGACCTCAAAGTGATTAGATTTTGGACCGCCTAGTGGCTTGCTATGGTACTGCAGCGGAACTTCTGGGTTCGATATCTTGTGTTCTGGACATACTATAATTTTTAAGTGGTAGATAGCTCTTGGGAGGGAGAGTATGTTGTGTAGGTTTGGGTACCCTAGTGGCTTTTTTGGAACTGCAGGAGCTGATTTTGTTTCAAACTTTGAAAGAGAATAACTCAAGAAGGGGTTGACGGATCGTCATGATATGTAGATAGCTTAAGTGATGACTGTCAAGATCATATACTTATTATGCAAATCATTAGCTAATTTGAATAATCAATGAGGAAAGTTTATAAATCGGCTGCACTCCAATTCAGGACTCTCAAACATGTGACATAGGTAACTGAGAAAGAGAAGAATATCAATAAAAAAATATAGATATCAAGTATGCAAAAGGATTTTTTTTCAAATTTTTTTTTTTAACGAACTCGCTCAGTGCAAGGTCGTAGAGGGCCACTCAAGCACTCAACTAATTCTTACTGTAGCAGCATCTCTTCACCCTACATGTAGGTCATCAACATCACTGCTCGAGACACGCATGACTTCACTGGAGAAGCAGGGGTTACGAAGGCTGCTCGGGACTTTCCCTACCACATTTAGGCCTAATTTGCATAATCAATGGAAAATACTATAACTCCATAATGGTAAATGATGGGGATTTCATTCTTGACTTCTTATCTGTATGACAGTTGTGTGACTGCTACATGTAGGTACAGGTCAAATACATGTATTTTGCAACAGAAGCCGACCCTACGCAGTGACCCTCTGTTCAGCACTACCATCATTATTATTGAAATACAACATGTACTATTTTTTATAAAACGAGAAATGAATATGTATTTGACAGCAAATGACAGCTGGGTGCATGGACTTTGTTTACTTAAGTTAACTTTCTAATCAGCACAGTCCGTGGTAACAAATAGGCATACTTAATGCATTACAGGATAGGGAACGTCGTATGTTAGGGCCCCTCCCATTGCTGTACCACCAGTTAACATCACTGGATATGTAGTATTTTGAAGAAATTAGTGATAGTTAAGAGGAATTCTGTAAAAAAAATTCTTACCTTGTGAAAATGTGCAGAAAAAGCATATTGTGGTCTGAAGCTCCCGAGGATCTGAAGAACAATTAAACATTCAAGTTACTGAAAGTTCATTTCATTGCACTTGATTTCATGGTAGGAGCAGAAAGGAATCTTTTGCAGTGTTTTCAGTTTGCAATTGAAATTCTGTAGTACATCAATAATGCCATGGAATGCATTTTCCCAGTGTCATATTTTCATGGCAGAGTAAACTTCACGGCACAAACAAAACCACTGCAAACATTTCAAGATTTACAGTAGTATTGATAGCAATGTCTAATTGGTGAACCATGTAATTTAATTAAGTACATCATGATTTTTTACTGCTAACATGATTGTTTTCAGATTACACAGTAATAGCCTTATTTTACATGTAGGTCTCAACTAATTCGGCTAATCCAGCTTTGTGGTTGACATGGACCAATATTAAAGGTAAACATACCACTGAACAAGACTAAGTACACGACAAAATTGATTTGGGAGTTCATATTTTTCTGATTTACAAAGAAAGGCTCATAATGGTCGATAGAAAATGTATGAAGTCGTAATGTTCCAACAGTACTTTATTCAAAACAATCAAAAACCTATTCAAGGTTTACAAATGTAACCTTTTTTGCAGACTTCAGAATCTACGGGGGCCACAGCCAAAATTAAAACAACTCACATTTTGGTTAGCAGTAACTGTTATGAAGTATGAAACTTGTGTCCACCCAAACTCAGCTAATTGAGATCATTACTTTGCAGGTGAAAATCTAACATTAGGTTAGAGAGGACAACTGACCCGTGTGGGTCAGCTCAAGGGTCTCCTGGCTCTGCTCAAAGTTACCTACCAACTTCTGTCCGATTAAGATACTTACATATAGTAATAATGTCTTTGTAGATTCATGGCATGAGGAACACAAGAAATGACCCACACAGCTCTGATCACAGTTCTAGTGTCTTCTTTTTCACACCTACCTACTGATTTTCACACCAGCTGCAAAGTAATGACCACCATGATTTGAGTTTTGGTGTATATTCATAAAAGGGTCCATACTTTATATTTGCGCCCCGGACTTTGAGTTGAGCCCCTAGAGCACTTATTGAACGGCTCCAAGCAGTTGTTTCCTCCAAACCTTACGTTATGTTTGCAGGGCTTTAGGTACCACCTGCAACCTGCAGTTTGCATGGACAAAATGTGATGGCTCGCGATCTGGCACGTTAAAGTGTTTATGACACCATAATTCAACATTCTCTTATCATCTATGTAATAGGAATAGTATCATTGAATAAATGTAAACATTTAAAACAAAATAATAATACACACCCTTCTGATGTTATTTAACATTAAACCGTCAGAAACCAAACTTCCAGCTCTTGATTCTTTTTTTAAATTTATCTTTCCACCAGGTAATTATATCAAGAGCATCCAAAGCTGGAGGTATGATGTTTTGATGGTTCAAAGTTATCCAGTGTGTATATTTTGTGTGAATGTCTATGTTATTAAACAATATTATTATGTTTTATGTAATTTCAGGAGATTCTTAATTTTGATGTTATTGTAATTGGTGTCTTATCATACTTTAAGAAATGACGAATTAACATGAATCACAATTTTGCTAAGTAGAAGCATACTGAAACATGCATCACATGTAGGCTGTAGAGACTTGCAGTTTATCATAAAGCTTGAAGTTTATCAAGTTGAAATCAGCCTGGGATGTGTAAATATACATCTTGAGCCTCGTGTACGTACATGTACAATCATGATTGAAATACTTGTGCTGAATTTTCACTCACCGTAGCAGCAGTTTGTAGTACGGCCGAATTTAGAGTGACATGTGACAGGAGCACCCTGACAGGTGCAGACAGCTGTGACATCAGCCTGGTCTGGGGAACCGCAGGTGCCTTTTGGAATGGAGTTACCAGATTCACCTGTCAGGTGATAAAATGAACACTCAGATACAAGACAGGGAAACACTGTCTACAACATTCTCCAATTTTAGGCCCATAAGGATGTATTTTCTGCTTATTTATTATGATTACTAGTTATTGATCACTAGGGAGTGAAGTGTGTGTTTTAGCAATGACGTTTCTGTCTTCTGGCAGAGGGGGTGAAGTCTGCTATCCCAAATTGATTAGTAGTCTTTACAACACAATATTTCAATTAATGACAACTTGTGATCTCAAGAAACCATCTCAGTTCTCAGTCAAACAGTCACATCAGGTTAAAGGAACACAGAATGACCTTGATGAAGTCCACATTCTTGACTCGCACCACCTCGTTCAGCGGCGCGAAGTTCTTCTCAAATCTCTGCATCTTCTCCTGTGTGATCATGTCCGCCCCCTCACCTCCAATGTCATTGTCACCGGCAAGGAGAATCAGCTACAACAGACATACAGAAGAGCTATTATAATCATAATACAAGTATTCAAAAACTGCAGCAATATCATAGTGAGGAATGAATTACTGGACAGACACTTATTACTTTTGAAGTTTCCAATGCTCCAAACATGTGACCAGGGTTGAACAAGTATGGTTGCCCGATTGCCCGGGGCAAGTGAAAGTGCTGTTCGGGCAAGTGGATATCCTCCCCCACTTGCCCGATCGGGCAAGTAAGATTTTTTCATGCAGTCTGTTTCAAAACAAACTTTATTCCAGTGAAAGGATCACAAAAACACCACACCACAATGTATCTTATCATTAGAAACTACAATTCTCTCAAAATATTCCAAAAGATTATGAATTCAACCCAAAACAGGACAATTTGGCTCACATAGTACATGTAAACAAACACCCATGGCTCTCTCAGTTCGTAGACCTGCTGGCATGAAACTTTGCAACATCAAATCCTTTGAAACATGATATCCCTGTGAGCACTCTCTCAATGTAGCATTTTCCTTCTTTCATTGAACAGCAACATTGTGGATATGACACACTCTGAGGGTTCCCACAACATTTTAACTGATTAAGTGTATATTCAGGATATTCTAAATTTCTGTTCAACTTCTAAATGTTAATACTGCAAAAAATCATTTGAAGGTGTTGTTTGATGTACATGTGTGGATTGATATTGACTAATGTTATCTAGAAAATAAAAATTTCACGACAATGATTCAAAACTGGCCATATCATAAGAACCATGTTTAGTTATATTAGATCCACAACAATCTAAATGTAACTTTTCCATCATATGACAAATACCTGATTTTTTTCTACTGTTTACTAAAGAAATGATAGAATAATAATAGCCCTCAGTGAACACAGGAATATTGTAGTACTGGATCTAAGGAATGATCGATACACAACATTTGCTGAAAACTTGAATGTTGTTCTTTATGTTAAATAAGCCTGTGTCTTTACCTTAGACTTTTTGCCAAAATTTTTTTCCGTATCGCTCTGATTTTATTCTGAAAAATCTGAGAAGCAACAAATGAAATTGGCGTGGTTAAAGTGAAAGAAGATACGTTGTGATATCATGCTTCTTGTTCAAGTTTTTGTCATTTCCCGTAAATACGGTCATGACATCCACACAGCTTGGTCTTGTAGTTAAAACTTTTTTGCTATAATTACATGCTTAACAAGACGTTTTTACTGAAAAATAACAGAATTCATTACCGCAAGCAAAGATGCAAAGAAAAAATGTCATTTAGATTTCGGGCAAGTCAAAAGTTGGTTCGGGCAAGTAGATTTTTTTTCTACTTGCCCGATAGGGCAAGTGAATTTTTGAAAACTTGTTCAACCCTGGTGACCTCTCAGAAGAGAGTCGCAGCCTCTGGTGTGAAGAAGAGATCTCTCTCTACATGTATCTGCTCATCAGGAGATCTCTTTTACTCTGGCTGTTCTCCTTCAGGTCGCATTTAGACTTCTCCAAAGTGATGAGAGCTATTCTGTCCGATCAAGACTTCAGAGAGATTTTCCTCTGACTAGTAGTGAGTGCTCACCTTTGATTCCATGATGGAGTTCCAACATAAGAATGGACAGGAAAGGATACTGCTTTTGGCACTGAGCACTCCCCACGCATGCACAGTGCTATCAGTACTAGTATTATCTGTGTTTGCACAGCTGTGTGGCGCATTGCATATCAAACTAGAGTTCCTCGAACACATTATCTTCGCCAAATAATCAAGGCTTATTATGGATAGTAATTCATATTTACATGCTTTGATATCACCCCCTGAAAATTTGATCATACACCATGTGCTGTTTGTAAGTTTTGAGGGGGGGGGGGGGAGATAGGGTTAAGAATCATTTGCTGGTACAGGACTAGTGTACAATGTAACGTTGGGTTACTCTCCAAGCAGAGGTTGAATGGGCAGATTGTCACCGTTTTATCATATGCCGTCATTTTTTGTCGCTAGGAATGGGCTAGCGACAAAAAATGACGGCATATGATAAAACGGTGACAATCTGCCCATTCAACCTCTGCTTGGAGAGTAACGTTGGGTAACATAAATTCGCGGGGTACTTAAATTCGCGATTTTTCGAAAACGGGGTATTTAGGGATATGTGCTAGATGCAACATAAGTAATACCGCTAGAAATGCAAACCTGACAGACTAACGTATTCAGAACACTGTCTGAAAAGCTTCGATAACAATGCATTAGAAGTTGGCTACGTCAAAAACTCTCTGTCCCTTATTGGAACAGTCTGAGGGCTTCGTGGAAGAATTACACAACATGGCTGTCGGCTGGTTTATAAGACAAATGTCACATCCGCTTCCTGCTAAACACAATTATTTACAAGACAACTTATTACAATCTCTTTTGCTAACCTGCAACTGGATTCTAAGTGTGATCAATCATCAAAACTCCTCTCTGTTGCTACAACCTACGGCACGTGTATTTTTCCACCGCCATATTGTTAACCAGAATCCTGTTGTCAAGCAGACGACAAAGGTTTGTGAGGAACACTTTTTTGTCTAAATGTTGCGTGTGATAGTGGACTGAGGAAGATATTTTCCTCAAAGTTTGCTCCTAACACAACAAGGAACACATGGACATAGTAGTATTACCATTGCTACGGCATCCAGCTAACTTGCCATGAATAATGTAACGTTACACGTTGCCATGACGATGGGCCGACTTTGAGTGAAGTTCTACCGACTCAACACACGGGTTGTTGCCGAACTGGCCTGACGTGTGCGGTACGGCCGTTTTTTTGTGTATTTTTTTTACTTGGACACGTCTATATGATCCTATATCCATAGCACTCTCCTCAAGCCAAGGATGGAACGAATAGCTCAGTAACTGTATAAAATGTAATTAGCGGTAAGATATTCAAGACGAATCTTCTCTCCCGAAATAATGTTCACACCTGTCCGACAACACCGTCATTGTGCGTGCGGCGGACGGTAGTTTCAAGTTGAAATATTATGGTGTCAGCACGACTAGAGACAAAATCTACCATATATGTGATTAGTGCAAAGATAGTACATGATACTGACATAATAATAGAAAAAAAGGATGGTTTATTGTTCTGCTAGATTGATTTCAGTCAACCATTATCGGAAAAATGGCGAATTTATGTTACCCAACGTTAAGTGTCTTGTCTGCTGATATATGTTAAAACTGGTCATGAAAAAAAATGAGTACAGTATGTTGAAATTATGGGCCCTCAAAGGTTTGAAATTGCAGTGTCGTAAATTGAATGTGACGATGAAATGGTGCAGTCAATATATATGAATAAGAATAGAATAAATCTTTATTCCATGTCATACACATTTTGAAAGACAAAGTAAATGTGACTTTACCGTACTTAGCAGTGGTGCAGTTTTGGAGCAATGTACTTTCCAAGCAGAGCCGTGTTTTTGATGTGTTTTTAGGTGTTTTGTCGGGCTTTCTATTTCGTCCCCTTTTCGTTATGTCGCCAACGTGCTTTGGACAAACATGCCTAAACTTAACATGTGAAAAAACAGCCGGACCCACACCTCTGCTTGGAGAGCAGTGCTGTGCTCTATTTGTTTATTTGACCTACTTTCCCAGGCCATATGTTTGTAAGACCTGTTTTCGGGGAAACCGTCACATGTTTAAGAGTCCCAATATGAAATGCATCAAACTTTCCTTACTAATTATGCCAATTATATCCTGATTCGCATAATTAGTCGTTTATTATGTAAAGCACCATCTGAGCTATCTGAATGCCAAACGTCAGGACGATCTGTCGACCCCTTCTCAAGTTATTCCTGTCCGAAGGTCAAAACAAAAACACCCACTGCAGTTCCAAACAAGACGCTAGGGGGCCCAAACTTTCACAACTTACTTCCTATAACATGAACTATCTACCACACAAAAATCATGACCATAGCACTTGTAGAAAACATGCCCTCAAATTTGGAAGCTCCGCTGCAGTACCTTAGGTACCCGCTAGAATGCCCATTATCGAACTTGACCTTCCTTTTTGTAAAGCCTACTCATCCACTAAATATCATGCAGAACCATCGACAGCTTTTTGAGTTACCTTGTCCACAAGAAATACACATTGAAACAAAGCCCGCTGCAGTACCGACGAAAAATGCCAGGAGAACGAACCATTTTTGAACTTGACCTCCGTTTTTACAACATCTACACACCTGCAAAAAATCATGAAGATCCATCAACGTTTCCGTCACTTTTTTTGCCTACATACAAACACAAAAAAATTCAAAGTCCACTGCAGTACTGTTGAAAAACGCAAGGTGAACCATTTTCGAACTTGACCTTCCTTTGCACAACCACTACACACCTACCAAAAATCATAAAGCTTCATCGAAGCTTTCTTGAGTTATGCTCCTGACATACATACAGACCCACCTAACAGATTTTTCAACCGAAAACATAATCTTCCCGAGTACAAGTACTCGGCGAAGATAATAATGGGGCTATTAAGAAGGGAGATGGTACCACACTGCATTTCCACCACATGGTGTGGGACTTGGAATTTTTTAAAAACAGAAAAGAGAAAATTGCAACATCAGATGCATACTAGTATGTTAATGGCATTCATACATGTACGCAACTGGAAACTTTACAGTACATATCTTTGAAACTCACGAAAGTACATTATTGTCGATCTGAATTTGAGCTATGATTTGCATCTAGCTGTTATATCTAGATTGCATAACGGTTCTTATAATCTTCACAAGGAACACACAGCTAACTGGAAATTCATAATACACTATTTTTATTTTTTAGACCGAAAAATTGCATCATGTTGTGTAACGGGAGATGCCCTATCAGTCACCGCACTTTTTTTACACGGTTCAACTCACGGCACTCCACGACTGGTTGCCAGAGAATGGTCAGGTTTTGATGAATGAATTTTGAACACATTCATCTCAAGAACATACATGTACATGGACAAGAAATGTATTCATACTGTTCATGGGCCCTTCACGCTCCGTGTTACAAGCGGCAAAAGCTGTGAGACATTTCGCGAATGTTTCTTCTGATTTGGTGCTATGCCAGACAGTGTGCCTTTTAAACTTAGCACGCTTGTGTAATTTTGCTGTTCATAAGTTGGTGATGAAGTTACGAAAACATGAATAAGGCCTGTAGTCTATCATATTCTAGCTTTCTCTTGACCTGAAAATTGTCACTGTATACACTTCTCACGTCAATTGAGCAGATTATATCTAGCGTATCCCAGCTCATGTTTTCACTGGAAATAGGCTACTATGCAGTGAATGCGAGGCTAGATGTATACGTAGTGAATGCAGCCCGACTGACAAAATCATTACTACAAAACGACACCACTAGTACTAACATCAACAACACTCAGTTTCCTTTTCATAGACGATACCAATCACATGTAAAAGCGTAACAATTCTCTGGACCTCGCTGTGCCTCGACTTGTCCTGCCACCATCACGGCCAGAACAAAAGGTGGGAAAACAACGTCGCCAGATGACAGTGATGTTTTTTTTTATTGGTCGGTTTTGTACTCAACAAACACTTAAAGACCCAAATCTTTAGTGTTTTATGAAGTCACATTTTTTAATATGTGCATGGTAATTGTGTGTCTGCTTGGTGCAGGTCGTTTATTTATAGGAGCAGGCCATCTCTACACAGTGGCCTTCGTTTCAGCGCTAACATCATTATTGTCAAAATACTATATTTCGACAAAACAAGAACAGACTGAATATGTACATGCATATTTTGTGTGTGTGTGTGTGTGTGTGTTTGTTTGTTTGTAACGTACAGCATAACTCGAAGAGGCTTGGATGGATTGTCTTGATATTTGGTAGGTGGGTAGGTCTTGATGAGACATGGAAATGATTAGATTTTGGGTCCCCTAGTGGCTTGTTATGGTACTGCACCGGAACTTCCTGTTTTGATATCTCGTGTTCTGGACATGTTATGGTCCTGATTTTTGAGTGGTAGATAGCTCTTTGGACAGAGAGTAAGTGGTCTAGATTTGGACCCCCTAGCGGCTTTTTTGGAACTGCAGGAGCAGGTTTTGCTTCAGACTTTGAAATGGAATAACTCAAGAAGGGCCAGATGGATGGTCATGATTTTTGGTAAGTAGATAGCTTGAGTGATGATGTACATGATTAGATACTTATTATGCAAATCAGTATCTAATTTGCATAATTAACGAGGAAAGTTTATACATCCGCCAAATTCCATAAAAGGACACTCAAAGTCAAACATGTGACATATGTAACTGAGGAGGAGAGAAATATTTATAGATATCAACTATGCACCTCATTTGCATAATCAATGAGAAAATACTATAACTCAAGATAAGCTTGATGGATGGTCTTGATTTTTGGTATGTAGATAGCTTACGTGATGCTTTGTATGATTGGATATAATTATGCAAATCAGATTTTAATTTGCATAACTAGTGAGACAATTTTAAAAGCCCGCTGTGTTCCATGATATGACTATTCAAATATGTGACATTTGTAACTGAGGAAGAGAGGAATGTTAATAGATGGAAAATATGAAATTGTAGGCGTAATTTGCATAATTAATGAGAAACTACTTATTAAATACAGGTAAATGATGGCAATTTCATACTTTTGGCATTTGAAAGTTATGTGAATGTGAACATTGCTGAATGAAATTATGCTAATAAGGACCTCATTTGCATAATTGATGATAAATGTTAGCATAAAGTTTTTTGATAAGCTCATACTTTATCTTCTGTTATTTGAAGACGATCAACTTGTATGATTTATGATTGATGAGAAACACTCCTCGAAGGTATGAGGTCGTGGAACTCTAATTATGCATTAAAAGATCAGTAAAAAATCTGTGCAATGTTAGGGCGCGTGCTTTGACTTTCACCCTTTAAACGACATACTAGTACTAGTATGTACTGCAGCTTTTCTATATTCTGTAGTTCAGTGAATAAGCAAGTGGATGAGTGAGTGAATGAGTGTTTGAGCGTGAGTACCCAAATCAAACCGTGTACCTCTAGAGATAAATACTAGATTTGGTTGGAGCTGGATGTCCCCCTGTCAGCTGTAGTGTGGGTACCTTTGTCTCTGCAGGGACGTGAAATATCTGGTAGAATCTCCTGACATAGTCGGAGTACTCCACATCAGAGGCGACGCTGCCTTCATCCTCCAGGTCTCCCAGGAAGACTACAGCGTCGGGCTGCACCAGGTCCAGCAGCAGATGGAAGGTCTTACTGAGGTACCGATCAGAGTCCAGCCTCGTGACCCAACCCACCAACCCGCCAACTTCATATTGGTAACCCTGGCAAAACAAACAAAATAGGACAAGGTCATCAGAGATGGCAGACAAACACACACATGCATGTACAGACACAGACACATCTAGACACACACACACGCAGACACACACACACACGCAGACACACACACACGCAGACACACACACATGCAGACACACACACACACGCAGACACACACACACGCAGACACACACACATGCAGACACACACATGCAGACACACACACACACACAGACACACACACACACACACACAGACACACAGACACACACACACGCAGATACACACACACGCAGACACACACACACGCAGACACTCACACACACGCAGACACACACACACGCAGACACACACACACACGCAGACACACACACACGCAGACACACACACATGCAGACACACACATGCAGACACACACACACACACAGACACACACACACACACACAGACACACAGACACACACACACGCAGATACACACACACGCAGACACACACACACGCAGACACTCACACACACGCAGACACACACACACGCAGACAGACACACACACGCAGACACACACACACGCAGACACACACACATGCAGACACACACACATGCAGACACACACACACGCAGACACACACACACAGACACACACACACACACAGACACACAGACACACACACACGCAGACACACACACACGCAGACACACACACACGCAGACACACACACACACAGACACACACAGACACACACACACGCAGACACACACACACGCACACACACACACACACACACACGCAGACACTCACACACACAGACACACACACGCAGACACACACACACATGCATGTACAGACACAGACACATCTAGACACACACACACGCAGACACACACACACACAGACACACACACGCAGACACACACACACATGCATGTACAGACACAGACACATCTAGACACACACACACGCGGACACACACACACGCAGACACACACAAGATTAAGAAAATTTGCAAACACTCTTGCTTTGAGGATTTTCCAAATGCAACGCTCACTAACTCCTTGATTCCTTCAAATTCGTCAAGAAATTCCTTGAAATCCATTCTCAGGACTAAGCCAGATCAAAAAGCCATATTCACGATCATACCGAAGAGGTTTTGTTCATCCTGGTTGGGAAATGCCAGAACCTACATGTAAGGTCACCTATTGTGCCCTGACAATAGACTTTTCAGTTTACCCATCAGACTCATGTATATGTATATGTCACAGTAGAGATGGCGATTCAGGACAATTGGCGATTGTCCTAGGACAGATCGCGATCGCCGTTTGTCCTAGGACAGACTGCGATCGCGATCTGTCCTAGGACAATCGCCGATTCTACTAGTAGAGATTGCGATCGCAATCTGTCCTAGGACAAACGGTGATCCAAACTTAATGATGCTAAGATATTAAGGAAACAGCAATATTTTTTTTATAAACTATGATTCTATTTAGTATTTACAAACTCTGATCAAAACTCAATTCATGCTAAGATAAAGGAAACAGTAATATACAGCAAAACTGTTTGATCACCCTCTAATTTTTATTGTTCTGCCAAAGTTGTGAAATCATTCAGTAAATGTCTGACTGTGAATTGATATAGGTGTGAAACTGTAGTATCTTGAAACTGAGATTGATATTTTGACACCTGTTTTATCACTTTACAATTGTTATTGTTCTCCTAAGGTTGTGAATTCAATAGGTGTGAAACTGTGAGTATTATCTTGACACCTCAAAATTTGCATACAGAAATATTGTTGGATCACCTTCTTCCAACTGATATCTTTCACACATTATCAAAATTTTGTCATTCAACTTTATCAGAAATTACTTTATCAGAAAACATACTCACATGAAATTGATCCATCATGAAATGTGAACTAATTCACCTAAAATAGTTAATAATTGTGAAATGTAGGTATTAAACATGATTGAAACGTAATGCAATGATTCATTCTATTTTCCAAAGCATTTCCATCTAATCAGAATTTGCCCAAGTAGAATCGCCGTTTGTCCTAGGACAGATTGCGATCGCAATCTCTACTAGTAGAATCGGCGATTGTCCTAGGACAGATCGCGATCGCAGTCTGTCCTAGGACAAATCGCCATCTCTACTGTGACATATACATGTACACGTATATTCACCTGTATCTGTGGATCCCCTGCGATGATGAGTCGAACTATCTTGTCATCATCTCTGGACTGTGAGAAACCAGGAGGGAGTTTCCAGCTGGTCTTGTTGATGTAGTACACCAGGACCTCATTGTACAGAACCACTAGTGCTCCCACCAACACTGCAGTTCTGTGGAATGTCAGTAGGCGGCAACACTGCCGCCTGGACATAAATATCAGAGATGTTATCAAAATGTACAACAAAGACTTTTTAAGTTAGTAATACATGCATGAGATATTTCTATTGAATCAAAATGAAACAAATTTGCTAACATAAGATAACTTAACAAAATTAATGTGTCAATTTTGACCAATACTAGTTCAATTGAGTTGGAAATGTTGTGTAAAGTGAAAATTGTTATCAGCTGGCTACTTACTAAATACAATGTATGTCAGTTGTCATGTACGTGTAATTTGAAAAACAAGAGAATGTAATATTGTTGTGCAGATATTTCTGTATACCATACTGCATGTTTAGTTTTGTTCATCCTTTCTGAATCTACGTGGTCAGGAAGGATGTACAAAAAAAAACACGATACAGTACTAGTTGTTTTTTCCCAAACTTTTTCTTAATTTGCACGCCCACATCAGTTTTTGGGTCCCCAGAGAATGTCATCCATAATCAATAGACATGGCCTTAGAAAATACAGAATACACAGAACTACAATGTAATCATTATCACTAGGAAATTCCATATTTTCAACCACAAATGAAAGTTTTTAAACTCAGATGGCCATTTTAAGAATTGAGGTGCTTGTAAAACTGCAATTGTCCGGTGAAGGTAATTTTGAATATCACACCAAGTGAAGGTATGCATATCAATTTCAAACATTCATAAAAATCACAACGGTTACATGACAGGACCAGATCAGTGAAGGTCATGTACACATGTCAACGTCATTAACCAATCATAGACCTCAGTATAGATACATGCTCATCGATCACACGGCGTTAAACAGGCAGAGAAAAGCTTACAGACCATGGGTTAAACATTTGGCTCTATCCGCATAGTTTAAGATAATGACGTTTACATTATGAAGTAGAGTTCCACGACCCCATACCTTTGCCGAATGATGTTAACTTTCACAAATGATGTATTATAAAGGTTTTAGTTGATTAATAAATGCAAAGAAGCAAACAAACACTACCTCAGAGGCTGTGCAACACTGGAAACTGTGTGCAATTTGGCTGGAGGTACGCGGCGGCGCTCGACAGTCTGTAGTTTCGCGAGTAGAAGCTCTCACAATTACGAAATTCAATGTAAACAACACAACCTAAAGGTCAGTGACCCCAAGCCCACCTGGCATGTGGCTGACAGGACAGTTGTCTTGCAGGTGGTGCGTAATTATTGAATGCGGGGACGTTTTAGATTTAATTTCGGACAGGGGTGATTACAAAAAAATTGAAGAGAGATGTTTTCTGAATGGTCCATTATGCATATGCATTATGCAGTTCCTGTTAAAGTCTATTCTAGATCCAATCTTCCATAAGGTAGGTGACACAAGCTCCGTTTCGGGGCCGGAATGACTTTGCAATAGTTCACTATTACTGTATTACTATTAGGCAGATTTTTTGTACAGGTATGGTTCTGGAACTTAATTTTTGCATTGGAAGGGAGATGGGAAAATATATTTGCTCTTGTAATTGTTGCCTTTCTAGTAATACATGTATTATTATTGGATATTATAATCAGAAAATGTATCTTGGTGTCATTAACACTTTAAAACAGTCTACAAGCATTTATAACAGCTATTTAGATGTCAAAAGGGACACAAATTCTTGGTGTAGCTATAAAATCATAAGCTACATGTATACATAAAGAATACAATCATCTTGCATTTATAACTAAATATCAACATTAACCGGTCTATATCAAGCCAACAGCATCCAGCTATTTTCACATTTTGCCACATTGATGAATTATTCTGTCAATACAGTGTAACAGAAATTAATCATGCAGTTAGCCCCTAGAAAATGTGCAGGGAGAACTGTTCTTGTGTGAAATGGAGAACAAAATGGCGATTAACGCACCCTTTGAGAGAGGCTCCTTCCGAGGGCGACAAACGGTGAGGTTTATCCCCCTGTAATGGCATCGGACCGTTGGGAGCACGGAGAGGTCGACGCCTTGTAACATGCGCGCCGTCCATCTACAGTATGGTTTCAACATGATTGATGGATTGTTAAGGATACATCCAAGGGCAGGTAAATAAAGATTCGAAATGAGCAGCCTTATCTACTTCCAGTTATCACATGTAGGAGGCTGATTAAGCACAGTATTAATAGGACAGCTCAGGTTCAGGTTCCCTGCTTTAGTAGGCGACCAAATTAAAGGTCACTCAGACAAATTAGGAAAGTTTACATATCTCTTTGGTCACACGGTTGTTTTCATATCTGAACTCTATAATTTAGTATAAACAGTTTCTCTTTTAAGGTACAAGTGCTACATGTAGCTAAGGGAGAATGGAGGTGTGATGATGCAGTGGTCACACAGCAGGAGACCCTGCCGGAGTCACATTTCTGGCAGGAACCGCAGCAGTCAGAGTAGCTGGAACAGTGTGGTCAGTAAAAGTAGCCTCCAAGCTTTGAAGACTTCTCCCCATTATTGTTAAGAAGCAAGAACACTTGGCAGCTGTGAACCATTGATGAGTTACATGAACTGAGATCTATCTCTATAGCCTATTGTTCATCTTTAGATCCATGGTTATTGTTCAACACAGCATGTTATAGAAAAAAATATGCCCAGCTGTGTTCTCTTGTACAATTTCTAGATTGGTACATTGTACATGTTAGCAGGTCATGATCACGTTCAATGTAATTGGTAGATTTTCAGGCAAAAATTACACTTGAATTCAGAGCAGTTATCAGAGTCCTGCAACAGTGTCCATTAGTAACATTGCAACTAAACATTAACACATCTGACTGTATCAAAACATAACAGTTACCGGTAACGTAACATGACCTATTTACGTGCAGAACCTATTTACGTCCGGTTTTGCTCATGTCCACATGTCGCGGTATATTATGCCAAAGCCTGTTCTCATGAGCAATAAAGAACATCATAAGTATGATCCTTAGCCATCTCTTTAATTTTTGCATAGCAAAACATAATCGCCATGCGTTTACCACGTGAACGCCACGTGCCGCGCATGTGGGGGAAATTTACAGATAAACATTGTTTTTTTCCCATCGCGTTTAGTAAGTGGCCGGACAGACGTAGTGATTTTACTATCATTTGTCTGCAGACTACTTTGGACAATTACTGTGCATTTTTTTCTGGTCTATGTTCTTCAAGCATAGCACTAGAAGGGAAAAGATTCAGAAGTGGACGATAATAGGTTGCCCTAGCACAATTCTTCATCATGTACCTCAGTATAAATACATGCTCGCACGGCGTTAAACAGGCGGAGAAAAACTTACAGACTATGCATTTTCTTTTTAGAAGAGCTGATATTTCTGCCCATGGGTTTGAAATTTGGCTCTGTCCGCGCGGTTTTAAGATAAATACATTTTGAATAAATCGGACGTTAATTGGTGATGTTACGTTACAAAGTTATGTTCTACTCAGTCCATGGGACACATGTATTAGTATGTGACTTGTCTACAGACCTGCTGGCCTACTATGTACCATCGACTGACTCCATTTTCACACCCTCTACAGGTACACTTTTACACCTGTAAAATAAGAACTGCTTGAAGTTCAGAGATGAACATCAAACCATATATGACCTCTGGAGATATGGATGGAGAATGTATCATGCACATGTGAAATGTCAGTGTCCTACTATGGCAGTAACTGGTTAGACAGAACCTTAATTGAAATGCTCTTGTACACACGTTAGTGGCTGGTTTAGTATACATGTTATCACTATCAGCGTGCACGTGGTGATGAAAAAGAGGGTGAATGGCACGCCTCTAAACTTCGTTTAATTTAATGTTACAGGCCATATGTATACATGTACATGTGACAGAATTGCAGCGCTTGGATGGAAAGGGGTCCACTAAGTGTTGGTAGAGCATGCGACCGGTTGCACTGTTCGACCCAAGGAAAGTTAGCAACACAATGGAGGCGTTGGTAGGTACAGCAAAGGGCGACGGTCATAGCAGTGCGTTTCCACAGCCGACGTTTCCGGATTCCACAGCCGGCGTTTTCCACAACCGTTTTCCCGCCGCCTGGTAGAAATAACTTTGGTTCGAACCGTGGTTCCAGAGAAGGGACAGCGAAGGCCGCTAAAGTGACCTCTCTCTGGATAGATGCTTCAGCTGCTATGGTTTTGGCCATTTTGCAAGTAGTTGTAAAACCGACTTGAACAAAAAGTAACTACTCTGTACAACTACAAGCGAAGATAACGGACGAGGAACTGTCGTAATACTAATTAGAAATATGAAATGGAACGGACTAACGAATGCGCCAATTTTGTGTATGTAGTTGTTATGTTGTGCAGATATGTAATTGAATAAAAATGAATATACGGTGGCAATGTTGGAACAAAGGAATGCATATTATGGATTTATCAGAAACAAAATCAGCTATATTTGCCCAAGGATGGTTACCTTAGCCACAAGAACAGTAATCGTATAATGATATCAATCAGACATTGTGTTGTACCATGTGAAATAAAGTGTGGCAGTGAACTCAGTGTTTGACACTCGGGATAGCGAAATGACTTGATTAGATGTAACTTAAGTCCTGGGGTGGGCCGTATATCAATCATATAATGTAACGAGCAAAGTCGTTGTGTGTCGTGCGTTGTTCCATGTAACGAGCAAAGTCGTTATATCAAACGGGACCGGCTGTTCGAACATAGAACAGCCGATCCTGTTCTACCATTAATAAAACTGTTGTTTGAGAGATTTCAACACGTGCAGTCGTGTCCGTACTAGTGTCCGTACTTCTTGACCTCTCATATTGGTGGCAGCGGTTATCCTTTTGCCTACGGGTTACCCACGTTACCCACGTTATCATCATCAAAATTATGGCTGACCTACGGCTCAAACAGCCCCCATCTTTTGATGGAAACGAAGACTTCAACTTGTGGAGCAAACAATTTGATGTCTGGGCGACGGCTCAAGAACTGGATGGGAGAGCGCAGCAGAGGGCGTTCCTGACCTTTTTGACTGGAGCTGCTTTTGGTTTCCATAGTGAGTAGACGGCAGAAGATAAGGCAGATCTAGCACTACGAGGCGGGCTATGGCCGGTCTGTTCGGACGACCGACTTAGTTGGAGGAGTTTCGTAGAGCGGCGAACGCTAGACGTCGTCTCCCTGGTGAAAGTTTGTCGGTTATGAAGAAAAACAGAGAGCAAACTGCTACTAGTAGCTCTAGGGCTTAACCATGTCATATCAGTTGTACTAACTACAACCTTGGTTTCATGCAAAAGAAATGCTATCCAATAATATCCTACAACTTGAAATTGTCTGACTCTGAGGCCATGTTGATTCAATTAAAAGGATGACATCCTCTGAGAAATTCAAAACGGATGCGAATGTGCAAAAAATAAAACTAAAAAAAATAAAAGTTTGGCAAAAAGAAAATTTTTCTTCAAATTATGAAATCTAAGTGGTCAGGAAGGTTGAACACAGAGCTCTAGCCAGCTCCAAATTGTTTTAGGTATGCAAATTTTTAAAGGGGGTTTGACGCTCGTATTCTAGGGGGATCTAAGGGCATGCTCCCCCAGGATTTCAAGCTTGAAAAACGCAATTTCCTGCATTTTGAGAGGCACGTGCACATTATGACTGATGGTAGCCTGGAATCCAAACCTATCACTAGTATAGCTCCCGAGTCACTCAGGACCTATATAATTATAGGTTTGGATTCCAGGCTAGACTGATGGAACATCAACAGTTGATGATCAAGAAAATGATGGCAAGTCGTCTGACTGCAAACTGGCTTGGCAGCAAAACGTCCAGGAACCCGATCAGTTCCTCACTCCAGACTATTCCTTTGGAAATGCTTGAAAACTACCCTGCCCCCCTCCCCCAACATTTATCATGGTTCTTAAAAACAAAATGCAAGGAGTTTCTCCAAATGCATTTTTCTGAGAAATAGTATTTTCAATCATTTAGCAAAGTGAGCAAGATAACTTAGCAGTATGCACGCTGTTAACCACTTTACCTGTGTAACTTGATGACCATCCAACACAAATTGATGTTCTCAGTCAATCACACTGTCACATTGAAAATAACGCCGGTGGGAGACCAAAAAGCTGATGTCATTTGCAGAAATATTGGAAGCATCTACTACATATCAGGGGTGTTAGATGGTAAAACTTCATTAAAGTTCTACAAATACATATACAAGACTTATCCTAATTATATAAGATAAACAAAAAGGTTTTCTATGATGATGTTCTGTTCTTTTTTCAATATGCTGTGAAAAAAAGGATGAGTTTTAAAGTTTTTCCGTCATGTTGTAGTTGGTAGGGTCTGGGTGTGTCGGGTCAACTCTGGCCGCCATATTGATCATCATCATCAAACCTGACTAGGGTTTGTCTGTTTCCGCCTCAAGTTTGGACTTTCTCTCCTGCTGAAGAAAACGGAGTTTCCTGAGAAACAAGGACAATGCAGGCCATCAAATGTGTTGTTGTCGGTGACGGGTAAGTTGGTAGACTTGTCTGTTAGTTAGATTTTTGTCCTGAAGTGAAAATTGGGCCCCGGTACAAAAGAGGAAGTGCGTCCAACTCGCCGAGGCTTGGCAAATATGTTTATTCGACAGAATTTGAATTGTAATCTATTTTCCCAGACTACTTCTTTTTCCTCTTCTTTACCTTGATAATCCATAGATGGAGCACTTAATGTCTCCAGGGTTAGAGAGAGTGGTAGACACGATGTTTCTTCGACACCGGGAATGAGGAATTCGAACTTGTTGAAGCCAGCAGGAAATGCCGAGTTGTCCAATTCTACACGATCGATGTCTGTCCGCGAATAGTCGTCCGGTTCCAGTTAGAACTAACGGGGAACCGGCAAAGTTTAAACGGTGTTTCTTTCTTAATGAAGAAAACTTTATCTTTACCAGTCTTCGTATACTGTAAATTCTTGTCTCTTTCACTGTAACTTTATGTTCACTGTTTTCACGGTCACCTCTGTACCGTGAACTTATCATTACCGTGAAAAAACTGTTGTTATTATGTATGATTCCTTCACACATGTTCTGTAAATCACTTGCCGCCACTGTGAAAGTTCAGTGAAAATGTCAATTTTTCTAATACACCGTGAAATTTTGCTGCCGTTAAGATAAACTAGTGAATTACAGTATGTAACATACATGTGTATTAATTTTGATTGATAATAAACCTGAATGGCCACACTGGCAGGGCTGTCTCCAGAACTCCGTCCCAGGACGGAAATTTTACTTGTTCGGATGGAAACAAATTTCAGCCTGCCTGTCCCCAAAATGGGAACTTAATGACATAAAATGGCTGAAAACGCACATTTGAAGGCTTAGAATGACAGATTTAACAACGAAAATTAAAACATTGGCTCTCAAACATTGAGAGGAATGGAAAAAAAATCTAAAGCTGGAGGCCCCGCCCTGTACACTGGTTTGTTATCTTTGAAAAGCAGACGAATAACTGACGAAAACATGCTGGCAGAAGTAAGTGTTGAATCTTTCAGAACAACCTTTAGTCCTTCAGTATTCACTTCTGTACCACATTTATTATGTCGGGTTCAAACACATCACAAGCTGTTACAAATTTCTGGATGTACGAGAATAGCGTCACAGCGGGAGTCCGAGTTTCTTGTCTGTGAAAGGAAACTGCCATATGTTTTTGTCGTACACTGTTGTTGTACATCCAGAAAGTTTCAGTGTGTATCGGGTCTAAGGCCGTCTTGAGACTGACGACGGTTTACGGTCGCGCCACTATCATTGTGAGTGAATTTCAGTGATGGTTCTCTTTAGACACTGTCAGGAAATATCACGGGACACCCGCGGCCCTGGATTCCATTGACTGAGGTGCGCGTGTGACCAGTCACCTACAGTACAGTTACCTCTTACTCGCAAATTCAAAATGTCGAGAGAACTGCTTCTTCTCGCCATGCAAAACATAAAGTTTTTACTGTTTGCCACAACTTGCCCTGTAGATGAGACACCGCGTACATGGTTAACAAACTGAATGAAAGGAATTGAGGCCTGTACATAGACTGGCAAATATACAGGATTGGACCCAACGTTCGTGTCCGCTGCCGTTCCATTTGAAAACTTGTTTTTCAAGATTCAAGTCGGTCTTTCCAAGTTTATACAAGCATCATTCATGTCATAGTTTTTCTGTAAACCATTTCCTGCGAACGTGGACAGCACCACTTAAAGCCCAAAACCTCAAAAGAATTTGTATCGAAGGACCAGCCATCGAATAGTTCCATTTCTACCAGGATATCAAAAGATAACACAAGTCGACCCAAGCAGCCGCGGGTGCCATGTTGAATACTCATGAATATGCAACATGCCCACATGTTCTGAGCTCTGATTGGCTCACCTCAGATAACAAGGTTCGAAATACAATTTACAATTAAGCAACTTGCAGTTTGCAAACGATTTTCAAGATTTGCAAGTAAAAATAATTTGAACCTGCAATTTTGCAAGTTGAAAATACCGGTGGATCGTGTAAGCACTGCGAAACTTCTGAAGTTTCAGCCTCAAAATTCACCTGGTACATTATTAATTTTGATTGGGACAGTATGTTTATTATGTTTTTGAAAATGGGGGCTTTACCAACCAGGGATCCCCCTAAAATGGAAAGTTTAGGTTTTTCTGCCCATATTTCCCCGGCATGTTACAAAGCTCGTAATTTGCTATTTTTTTCACCCGAGCGCTGTTGGATGATCGTGGATTTCCCTGCAGCTAAGTTCGCTTTCGGCAGCGCGGCGGAAGAATGATTTGTTCCCAAAATGTTAGACGTAAAAACAACAAGTATAACTTTGCTTCCCTTGTGATCATGATATGAGCTTTGACTTTGAGGGTGCAAAATGTCTAAAACTAGTAAAAGTAAAACGGCAGAAATTTGTCGGTAAACAACAGCTGGAAGACCCTCAAAACATGGCCGCCATCATCAGGCGTGGCGACAGCAGTAAAACTAGCAGCATATTGCATAACACGGACTGCGATCTTTCAAATGATACCGTAAACGCGTCACCGCCGTGGAAAATATCATATTTTGGGGCGACGATAGACACAGCAGGCCATTTATATTTTCAGACGATTCATTTTTAAAAACAACCATGAGATTTTCCCAATTTAGCGATTTCTATTGACAACATGTAAACGGTATTTTGTCAGTATGTGCGGCCTGAGACGTTGAGCTACTTTTACAGACAAGCTTTGTTTGGTATTGTGGGTCCAACTGCAGAAACTTGAAATACAAATGTCTCACAAAAACTTGTTACTGTTCTCTCCAGTGCTGTGGGTAAAACCTGCTTGCTGATCAGCTACACGACCAACGCCTTCCCCGGCGAGTACATTCCTACCGTGTTTGACAACTACTCGGCAAACGTGATGGTGGACGGCAAGCCTATCAACCTGGGATTGTGGGATACCGCGGGGCAAGAGGACTACGACAGGTTACGCCCACTGTCTTATCCTCAAACTGTGAGTTACGCTGATTTGAAGTTTTGTGAGTTACTTTGATTTGAAGTTGATGTGATCATTCATAGTGGATGGGAGATAGGTTTTATGGTTTAGGAATTTCTTTGACTTCTTCTTGCAAATTCTTATGTTGTAGTGATAGAAAGCATAATGTTTTGTTTCTTCAGTTAACATTTTTTCAGGCTCATGTGTATGTGTGTAATGTGACTGATCGTGAGAGGCAGGCATTGTTATGTCATCAATGACAGAATGTGTACAGCTTGATATAAGAAATAGTTCTTTGTAGGATCTTTCCATCAATGGGCATTGGGATGACAGAAAAAAATTGAAACTCGAGCCCTGATGCAAGCTATGAAATGTACATGCTAATTTTTTAATGTTACTTTTGTTGTTATATTTTAACATGATACCATATTGGTAACACGTTTTTTGACACATTTGTAACGCATGACCAAGAATAGGACTCCCTATGACCATCAAGTTTTCTGTCATAATTGAGGTAATAACACTGATAGCAACGGCAAGTAAAGAACGATGGTCTGGTACTGTCTATGACTTAGATTGAAATACAGTAGTGCCATCTAGTGTCTGTTGAACATATGACATGACTGAGATGGTTGCCCTTGTGTTCCAGGATGTTTTCCTGATCTGTTTCTCCCTCATCAGCCCTGCATCCTTTGAGAATGTCCGTGCCAAGGTAAGCAGTAAGGAACAGACTCACAACACTGCAGTTTGCAGGGAAAGAACTTGAGGATTGCAGGGAAGAAGACCAACTTTCAATTTTGGGGCAGGGGCTGAAAGCTTTGGGCTAAATTCTAGCTTGATTTGATCCTGCGGGAGGGCTGGGACCGAGGGTGATGCAGAATACACCGTGTTGTATTTTATTTATGTCAAACCCACCCGAGAAAACACACATTTCAAGGCAGAATGTGCCAGAAGTTGAGAGAGTTTTGTGTCCTTGTTTGTATGTTTGTTCGTATTGCATACCCGGTAAACCGCAAACCCGGTAAACCGCCTCAAGTCCTTGAACAAAAAATTGTAATAATATTGATTCCAACCTCCGAATCCGGTATTCAAATTTTCGACGGCGGCGCAACTGGCGCGCTCTAAATATTCTATGGAAGCCTGTGTGATACAAGTAGAACCCCATGTGATACGGAAAATTATCCCACGATCTGAAACACCCGTATTGAACGTTTTCTCGGCCCAGGTATGACATAAATCATGTTATTAGGAATCTGAGGAAATCAATGGTTTATAATTCAGCATGTGTAAGGTGGTGTTTAAGGAAGTGTAGTGTAGCTGAAAAAGGGAACAGAGCAATGCAGTAAGAAGCAAGAAGATGCTAAATCTGTACTTTACCACATTCTAGTACATTCCACAATCAGTTATGCAAATAAGAGGGTTCTACTGTATAACTGTATGTTTACTTTCTGTGTTTTGATGACCAGTCCTGCTTTTAACCCATTGCCTTTGGGGCACAAAGTTATATCAAAGTTTGTCATTAATTCATGATCAGCAGGGCTCGAATTGTATTTCTAGGAATAGCAGCACCTAACCTGAAATTTAGGTGCAAAGAAAATTTTTACATGGACAACATACAATAAAGTAGAATGTCAGCAAAACAAAATTAAAAATCTTACTGCAATACAAAAAAGGTTTTATATTTTTTCTGACACAAATGACAAATGTCCAAATTCTACCTCTTGGCATAAACAGCTATCCAGAAGTATCTAGGTGCACCCACAGTCAAAAATTAGGTGCACAGCTCCAATGTCGGGTGCACAAAAATGCATTTGCACCCAGCATTTACTAATTCATTCATTCATTCATTCATTCATTTATTCATTCATTCATTTCTTCCTGTTAACTTGTTGTGTCCAGTGGTACCCTGAGGTCTCCCACCACTGTCCCAACACTCCCATCATCCTGGTGGGGACCAAGCTGGATCTGCGTGACGACAAGGAGACCATCGAGAAGCTGCGCGAGAAGAAGCTGGCTCCCATCACCTACCCACAGGGCCTGGCTATGTGCAAGGAGATCAGTAAGTACATGGGACCATCCCATCACCTTACTACAGGGCCTGTCTATGTGCAAGGAGATCAGTAAGTACATGGGACCATCCCATCACCTTACTACAGGGCATGTCTATGTGCAAGGAGATCAGTAAGTACATGGGACCATCCCATCACCTTACTACAGGGCCTGTCTATGTGCAAGGAGATCAGTAAGTAAATGGGACCATCCCATCACCTTACTACAGGGCCTGTCTATGTGCAAGGAGATCAGTAAGTACATGGGACCATCCCATCACCTTACTACAGGGCATGTCTATGTGCAAGGAGATCAGTAAGTACATGGGACCATCCCATCACCTACCCACAGGGCCTGTCTATGTGCAAGGAGATCAGTAAGTAAATGGGACCATCCCATCACCTTACTACAGGGCCTGTCTATGTGCAAGGAGATCAGTAAGTACATGGGACCATCCCATCACCTTACTACAGGGCATGTCTATGTGCAAGGAGATCAGTAAGTACATGGGACCATCCCATCACCTACCCACAGGGCCTGTCTATGTGCAAGGAGATCAGTAAGTACATGGGACCATCCCATCACATACCCACAGGGCATGTCTATGTGCAAGGAGATCAGTAAGTACATGGGACCATCCCATCACCTACCCACAGGGCCTGTCTATGTGCAAGGAGATCAGTAAGTACATGGGACCATCCCATCACATACCCACAGGGCTTGTCTATGTGCAAGGAGATCAGTAAGTACATGGGACCATCCCATCACATACCCACAGGGCTTGTCTATGTGCAAGGAGATCAGTAAGTACATGGGACCATCCCATCACCTACCCACAGGGCCTGTCTATGTGCAAGGAGATCAGTAAGTACATGGGACCATCCCATCACCTACCCACAGGGCCTGTCTATGTGCAAGGAGATCAGTAAGTACATGGGACCATCCCATCACCTACCCACAGGGCATGTCTATGTGCAAGGAGATCAGTAAGTACATGGGACCATCCCATCACCTACCCACAGGGCCTGTCTATGTGCAAGGAGATCAGTAAGTACATGGGACCATCCCATCACATACCCACAGGGCTTGTCTATGTGCAAGGAGATCAGTAAGTACATGGGACCATCCCATCACCTACCCACAGGGCCTGTCTATGTGCAAGGCGATTAGTAAGTACATGGGACCATCCCATCACATACCCACAGGGCTTGTCTATGTGCAAGGAGATCAGTAAGTACATGGGACCATCCCATCACCTACCCACAGGGCCTGTCTATGTGCAAGGAGATCAGTAAGTACATGGGACCATCCCATTACCTACCCACAGGGCCTGTCTATGTGCAAGGAGATCAGTAAGTACATGGGACCATCCCATCACCTACCCACAGGGCTTGTCTATGTGCAAGGAGATCAGTAAGTACATGGGACCATCCCATCACCTACCCACAGGGCTTGTCTATGTGCAAGGAGATTAGTAAGTAGTGGGACCATCCCATCACCTACCCACAGGGCCTGTCTATGTGCAAGGAGATCAGTAAGTTGTCATCCAGTTTGGTGGTCTTGTTCAGAATAACCAACGGGCATTACAATGTCATGATGATGTTGTGAAATCCCATGTTTTTAAAGTAGACGTCTAGACAACAATACTCAGGTACAGGTGCAGACCCAAACAACAAGTGTACCTGTACATATACCTGCACAAACTAAATCACTGGTGGACACCATTTATAAGGCAATTTTGCAATTGAAAAGTAAGAAGTCATTGACAGAATGATTCTACTAGGAAAAATTCTGATTAGATCGAACTGTTTTGGAAAATAAAATGAATCATTGCACAACTAATATTTCAATCAGTTTTAGCATACGATCTACATGTACATTCATAATTACATACCATTTTAGGTGAATTAGCTTGTATTTTATAACAGATATATTTCATGTTTTCTGATAAAGTAATTCCTAATAAAGTAGTGACAAAAATCTAATAATGTGTGAAAGATATCAATTGGAAGAAGGTGATCAAAGTTAACAATGTGTCAGTATGCAAATTTTGAGCTGTCAAGATATTACTCAGTTTCAGTTACCTATTCAGTACATTTCTCTAGTCAGACCTATCCTGAATCATTTCACAAATTGGAAAAATTACAATCGGAAGGTGATCAAACAGGTGTCAAAATATCAATCACAGTTTCAGACGTCATGTGCTATGAATGAAGTATGATGCACAACCCGCAACGTATATAAGGGCTAGTTTTCCCCTCCCTATAGCCAAATATTGATTGATGAAATAATGGCAGAGGAGCAGCAGTAGAAAACAGAGTTATACGGGTCGGTGGAAGAGCAGATCAACAGTCTTTTAATTACCAGGGCACGAAGAACAGCTACTGCATCACACAATTAAACTCTAGACTAGTAGTGTGGTTTCCTTGAGTGAAGTTAATGTTGCAGGACTGACACAAGTCTGGTAGCCTTGAGTGTAATAAGTGATAGTAGATACTTTGTTGTAATACTAAATAAAATCATGGTTTATGAAAAAACGTTGCTCTTTCCTTTATCTTAGCATCATTTGAGTTTGGATCAGAGATTGTCCTAGTAGAAGTGTTGATTGTCCTAAGACAGATCCCAATCACAGTCTGACCTAGGACAATCGGCGATTAAACTGAATCGCAATCTCTACTGTGACATACATGTAGATCTTAACACAAAGATGTCAATTTACCACTAACAAAAGACAGTCAGATACATCATGTATAACTATAAGTAAAAGAAATACAAGGGATGTCGCACAGAGCTGGAAGGAGAGATTGCCAAGATTGTGCGAGGGTTACAATCCACGCGACATATTCAACATGGATGAAAGTGGCCTTTACTGCAGAGCCTCTACTGACAAGACAGAAGCATTCCAAGGACAGTGACTGTTGCATTCTGTGCCAACTTGCTTGGGGAAAAGGAGAAGCCAATTGTCATTGGCAAGTCAGCTAAACCACGCTGCTTCAAAACATTAACATGAAGACGCTGCCAGTGCACTACTATAACAGCAAGACGGCATGGATGACAAGTTTCATCTTTGAGGACTGGGTGAGGAAGTTGGACAGGAAGCTTGGGCGTCAAGACCCGAAAGCCATTCTCTTTCTTGACAACGCCAAATGCCACCCTCACTTGAATCTGAAGAACTTGAAGCTGGTGTTTTTCCCACATCCGTCCTGCAGCCGCTGGATCAGGGGGTGATTCAGACAAACAAACTCAAATACAGAAAGAAGCAGTTGTTGTATCTTGTGAAGAAGATGGACGAGGACAAGACTGAACAGGGTCCTGCTCTGTTAAAGTCCACCACATGTACAGTCCTCCAGGCAACTACTGGATCCGAGATGCCTGGCAGGAGGTCCAGCCAGTCACAATTGTGAAGTGCTTTCGCAAGTCAGGTTTCCTCCCCAAGTCCAGTACATTGGGAATTAAGGTGTTTTACTCCAATGTGAATATTTATGTACATAAAAGTACAAGTATTGCTTCTATGGAAAGTGAAACTTCATTGTATTACAGTACATCATGATTGTACTAGTAACTATTAGTAAGTTTATAAACTGTGGCTATTTCTTGGTGGTATATTAATTAGGGTATATTGCAATTAATGATTGGAATAAAACTTTTAATGTTATTCTGAGTGTTCTCATTTTGTGATTGTATGTACAGTACTTGCATAGGTCAGGATTGTCAATTTATCATACATACATCTGTTGACAGCCACTCGAAAGAGTAGGGCAAGTCTACATGAGTTCATCAGTTCTGTTGCAGCCGGGCTTGTACATGTACATACATGCACATGTACATGAATCATCCAACCAACTGACCAACCTGTCAGGAGCAACCACCTGTCCTCAGCAACCATTTTGCTCAGTCCCTTGAGTGGTTGCTGAATACAGGTTTGACTGTAATAGTTAAAAGCTGTTCAGGTTAAGATCCTGTACCTGCATATGCACCTAAAATGGTCCACAAGCTTAGCTAACACATCTGTTTGCCTGTCTTCTAGATGCAGTGAAGTATCTGGAATGCTCTGCTCTGACCCAGAAAGGACTGAAGACAGTTTTCGATGAAGCCATCCGTGCTGTGCTGTGCCCACCCAAGGTTCCGAGGAAAAAGAAAAAGTGCAGAATCTTGTAAACAGCTACACCTGGCTGTAGAGAAGTGTGTGTGGTTGTGGTTTTCTGTGCTGTGGTTTTAAGTGATAGCCGGTAGGATATCCTTCCTGGTTTAGCAACCGAATTGTGATGATCTCACTAGTTTTGCATGCTGGATTTTATTTCTTACAATTGTCCCAAGTTGTGTTTGTCAGCCACCATGTAGCAAGTAAAGCAGAGTCTACGCATTTAAAACCAACATACAGACAAATACATGTGGAATCCTATGGATTATCACTTGGCACAGCACTGTAGAAAATGGGCAAAAGGCATAGCAGTAGTGCTCAATATTTACCCTCAACTGAAAACTTATGAACTGTTGTATGTGGGTCTTTCTTACTAGGCTGCAAATGCAGTCTGTATGCAAAAAGTTCATCCACCCATCCCACCAACTGAGTTGATCAAGTATTGCAAACAAATCCTACATTTCCTCTTCATCACAAGTAAAAAGAGCTAAGAAATGGGAAGGTGGTAGTGGCTACATGTATGTTTACTACGGTCGTCCATTTATGAAGATGATACAATTGTCAGAAGTCCCAGTGTAAAGAGTTGTTTGCTATCATGAGATTTAACTAAGTGGATAGTTATCTGAAGATATACATTTGGAGTTGAGGAGTGGCTGGATCATAGATTATTTTCGCCAGATTACAGCATCAAATCTTCCTGCATGCAGATCACACAAATCTATCATGAATTACTAATTGGCTTTTGAGTACATACAAAACAGTAAACCTTATGAAGAATTGTTTTCTTTTCAAATCCCTTTTCCTTAATTTTCCCTTTTTTTATTTGTATCGGGCACTTGGTTTATATCTAACCCATGCGCAACTGCTGATAATCTCAGATATGCGGCTAAGCAGTAAGGAAGAAGAAGCATGCTTGACTGAAAAGGGGACTTTTAAACACAAATCAAAAATTGACCTAGAATTCATTTATTCAGCTAATATACTTTATTACATGGTTGCAACACCCAATTTTTTTTCAAAATGGGAAAACAGGAGAGGCCATTCCGAGAAGCAAGAAAAAAAATCGGTGTGGCCTATAGTTTAAGAATGTGTATTTCTCTGCCTGTGGGTCTCATTTGAAACCTTTTGAAAGGACTTACAATGTTTTGTGTACTTTTCAACTGATATCAAAACACATTCCCACAGTAGTAATGAGAAGTTTTGAATACAGTCTCTGTGTGTGTGACCTGGGATACATCGGCGCTGTGGTGATGTCGCTGATAGAACATTGAAAGATCAACGTTTTAGATCAAGGTCATACTTTGCAATTTAATCTTCTGAGAGTAGTTGTTGAAATGGAAAGATTATACCTGTATATCTGTTAGAAAGTATGTAGTAATATCTACCATGGTTAAGTCCCAAGGCTGACAGGTCCACACTGGAAGCCCAGCAAGACCAACTTTTTGGCAATGTCTCAGGGGCAGAGGCATTGTTAGAAATGCCACATAAGAGAAAGTTAATTGTTGTGCTTGTAAATAAGGAATAATTGATCTGAGCTGTAGATTTAGGGATACTGTACTTCAGATTGGTTGGTTACAATGAAAGTGATGTAAAAAAATAGGAGCAAATGCCATGAAGAGAGATTGTTTTTGTAGTAATCCTCTTTTCAGAAGATGTTCAGAGCGGCCAGGGAAAATTTTGGTCATACCTTTTTTTTTTAATAACCAGGCATATAGTCATTTTATTGGACGGACCCCTATTGGTTACATATAGATTCATCAAGTTCCATTTTTGTTTGAATGTTATAGTGAAGATCATTATGTTAGACCATAGTACTACTGGGGAATTAGTATAATATGTCTGCATTTTGCAAGATTTGATTGCAAGGAAGATGACACTAATGTTGTATAGAAGTGGTTGTACATGCACAAGTTAAGATTGTTCAAGTAGTCTGTAGTATACCAATTCTAACATGCTTACATATATGCATTTTCGTGTAGTGAAGTAGAAGCATTGTGCCTATTAGACACAATTCTAGCCAGGACTGCTGCATTTCTTGTCCTGTAAGTTTTTACTCCTCTGCAAATGCATTGGAAAAAGTGACACATGGTCAGCATTGCATTATGTTGGTTGATGCACTCATTGCAGCAAAGCAAGAACATTAATCTTAAATGCTTTTTTTACATTAGACATGAAAGATTCGGGAATAAAGGTAAGACAATTAACAGGGGGTCTTGTCATCATTTTATTTACCCACAGGGCCTGTCTATGTGCACGGAGATCAGTAAGTACATGGGACCATATATATGGCCTCCGTCGGTCAGTATTGACCATGGTAAAAATCCTAATTCACAGCAGCCCTACAGCATGGACTGGGGCTAAATGACCCTATACGAGAATGGCAGTCTCTGCCACAATAATCATATCTGTAAGCTGTCTCAGTTCTGTTGCAAAGCTCTTTTCTTCGGATCCGCTTTTCTTCTGCGCAGTGCGTCAGTCTGGCTTCTGATTTGAGCTGACTGGACAGTGTGCATCTCCACCTCGAACGGTCACTTGCAAGGTCCTCCCAGTGCTCCGTATCCGAGTATCTAGAGCCTTCAAGTCCCTCTTGCAGACATGTTTGAACCGCTGCTGTGGCCACCCGGTACGTCTCTTTCCTGAGATCAGTTCTCCGTAGAGAAGGTTTTTGGGGATTTGGCCATGCGACGGACGTGGCCTAGTCTGCGCTGCCTGAGCAGGGTAAACATGGTAGGGAGGCCGGCGCGGGACAGCACTTCGGTGTTGGTCACTTTGTCCTTTCATGATATGGCAAGGATACGGCGCATACATCTCATCATAGGACCATCCCATCACCTACCCACAGGGCCTGTCTATGTGCAAGGAGATCAGTAAGTACATGGGACCATCCCATCACCTACCCACAGGGCATGTCTATGTGCAAGGAGATCAGTAAGTACATGGGACCATCCCATCACCTACCCACAGGGCCTGTCTATGTGCAAGGAGATCAGTAAGTACATGGGACCATCCCATCACCTACCCACAGGGCCTGTCTATGTGCAAGGAGATCAGTAAGTACATGGGACCATCCCATCACCTACCCACAGGGCATGTCTATGTGCAAGGAGATCAGTAAGTACATGGGACCATCCCATCACCTACCCACAGGGCCTGTCTATGTGCAAGGAGATCAGTAAGTACATGGGACCATCCCATCACCTACCCACAGGGCCTGTCTATGTGCAAGGAGATCAGTAAGTACATGGGACCATCCCATCACCTACCCACAGGGCCTGTCTATGTGCAAGGAGATCAGTAAGTACATGGGACCATCCCATCACATACCCACAGGGCCTGTCTATGTGCAAGGAGATTAGTAAGTAGTGGGACCATCCCATCACCTACCCACAGGGCTTGTCTATGTGCAAGGAGATCAGTAAGTACATGGGACCATCCCATCACCTTCCCACAGGGCCTGGCTATGTGCAAGGAGATCAGTAAGTACATGGGACCATCCCATCACCTACCCACAGGGCCTGGCTATGTGCAAGGAGATCAGTAAGTACATGGGACCATCCCATCACCTACCCACAGGGCCTGGCTATGTGCAAGGAGATTAGTAAGTAGTGGGACCACCAGGTTGCACATGTAGCATGAGATAAAGTGTATCTGAACAGTTTGACTAGATAACCTGTGTTCTTCGGTGGTATAAGATCCTGTACCTGCATATGCACCTGAAATGGTCCACAAGCTTAGCTAACACATCTGTTTGCCTGTCTTCTAGATGCAGTGAAGTATCTGGAATGCTCTGCTCTGACCCAGAAAGGACTGAAGACAGTTTTCGATGAAGCCATCCGTGCTGTGCTGTGCCCACCCAAGGTTCCGAGGAAAAAGAAAAAGTGCAGAATCTTGTAAACAGCTACACCTGGCTGTAGAGAAGTGTGTGTGGTTGTGGTTTTCTGTGCTGTGGTTTTAAGTGATAGCCGGTAGGATATCCTTTCTGGTTTAATAACCCAATTGTGATGATCTCACTAGTTTTGCATGCTGGATTTTATTTCTTACAATTGTCCCAAGTTGTGTTAGTCAGCCACCATGTAGCAAGTAAAGCAGAGTCTACGCATTTAAAACCAACATACAGACAAATACATGTGGAATCCTATGGATTATCACTTGGCACAGCACTGTAGAAAATGGGCAAAAGCATTTACCCTCAACTGAAAACTTATGAACTGTTGTATGTGGGTCTTTCTTACTAGGCTGCAAATGCAGTCTGTATGCAAAAAGTTCAATTTGTTCACAAATTTGATTAGAATTGTCCACCTTACATAAATAAATCTTTTGTCTTTCATGTTTCTTTGATGGACTGCTGATCTGGTGGGGGAAGACGGTTTAGAAGTTGCCTGAAGATTTGTACAGTGAAGAAATTGATGTTGGCAAAGAATATTTCTAGACATTGTTCCAGGGTTTGGGCTCATTTCACCTTTCCAACTTGCTTTCTAAGAAAGTTGACTCCAATTTAAAGCAACAGAATAACTAAAGGACATCTGGAAATATTGACTCATCAAGGCATTTAATATAAGCCAATGATACGTTGGCCCATCCCACCAACTGAGTTGATCAAGTATTGCAAACAAATCCTACATTTCCTCTTCATCACAAGTAAAAAGAGCTAAGTAATGGGAAGGTGGTAGTGGCTATGTTTTTTTGTTTTTTTGTTTTTTTATTAGTCAAAATAATACAACTGTACATAAAGCACCATCCAGCAAATCAATCTTGAGACATCATATAGTATTACATAGAGTGTTCCATTTACCAAGGTGTTTCTCCTGTCTTCCCCTCCTTGGTGGCTGCGATTATATATTCTAATTGGTAGAATAAATTAACTAGTGGCTATGTTTACTACGGTCGTCCATTTATGAAGATGATACAATTGTCAGAAGTCCCAGTGTAAAGAGTTGTCTCTGCATCACACTAGTTTCACCCCTCCCCAAGATGCGTACACAATAACAACACATGACACTTGTGTGGGGGGAGAGCGCCGCCTGGTTCAGGTGACTGCGAGAGAGCAACTTTAATGCTAGAAGTGTCGAAACGAACAGAAAAGAGATCCGAATGGACCGAAACAGAAATGTCACGCACTTGCATTGTGCAATGATCTCATAACAAAGTCGTGTGCACACCAAAAAATGATCAAATCCAGTTATATAATTTCGTCCGAAGAAGAAACATCGGTAACGCATTCAAGTACTACAAATGTAGTTTGTTCAATCGTTTCACAAACAATTTAAAACAATAACTAGACGTATATTGCGGTTTCGTAGTAAAAAAAACACTCTACAATATTAACAAACACATCAGAATAAGGTCGCTGAACAACAAACAAAATTGCCAAGATATGCAAATTCACTCTCAGAAAGAAACTCCACAACCGTCGTCTTTTACAATAAACACAACGACCTGACTAGGTTGTTTGCCGGCTACGCAACCCCTAAATATACCTCCCATTGTATTTGAAGGCCAAAAAATAGGGGACGTACACCAGAGCCCAATGCAAAACAACTTTCTTCTCTGGGTTTTCTTGCTAACTCACTCACTCACTCTCTCCCATAGCTTAATCAGCCGTCGGGGCAGCATGACTCTCAGTGAAGTCTCTCCACTGCTGGCGGTCTTCCGCCAGTCTGGTCATCTGGTTGGCTGAATGACCGCTCCACTCCTTTAGGTCTGTGATCCACGACCGACGGGGACGTCCCCGCGGCCGCGCACCCTCCGCTTTTCCTTGAAGAATTGTGTGTGAAAGTGTGCCTTTCGCCCTAGACACATGTCCGAACCACTGCAGTTTTTTTCTTTTTAACTAAGGACAGGAAACTGTCAAGTGGGCCTTGTAGAGTGTGGATACGCTCCTTGACTTCTTTGTTTGTGGTGTGTGATGTCCAGTGCACTCGTAGCAGTCTGCGATAACAGTTCATTTCAAACGCGTTTCTTGCTAAATAACAAGCTAAATAACAAATTTAAAAAAAAAGTGAAGCAGGCTGTTGTAGCGACCTCGAATGAACATCCCAGCATGTCTTGTCTTCTTATACCCTGTCTGCACTCTCACACCTGGATGCCACACCCTCATTAGTCTTCACCTGTGTACATCTCAACATAACTGTGTTACTGCAGAAACACAATTTCGCGCTAATGACTTCGTCAAACGTTATTAATTGCGATTTTCTGCATCACACTAGTTTCACCCCTCCCCAAGATGCGTTCACAATAACAACACATGACACTTGTTTGGGGGGAGAGCGCCGCCTGGTTCAGGCACCGCATCTTGTCGAAAACGATCAAAGACAGGGAAGTTGTTTCAACTTGGCTAAAAGTTCTGCTGTGACAACTTCCTTCTTTACCTTATTCTTTCCCATCATACGTTTGGCTGCCTCCAAAACAATACCAAACAATACCAAACACTTTATTTTCCTCCTGGCGGTGAACAAGTTTATCCTTGAGCTACAAACAACATAATGAACGTTGTCAACACAATACATCATCTTGGCGTGAGTGTTTCACGGATGGCCATAACCACAACATGATACAGTAAGAAGAAACTAGAAAAGATTAGAAATTTAATTCAACGTTAGAATTAGCCATTCTGCTATCGAATGTCGCTTTCCTGTGACTACGTCCGATGCGATCCAACTGTGTATAAAAAGGATGAAACACATCAAGAGTAAATGTCCGGAGACTTCCTGATACACTCACGTAAACATCATAAGTGCCCTGCATTGGTCCACTGTCTCACATTGTCATGATTCCACTGGAATATGATAAAACTTCATCACAGTTAGATATAGTTCCTTTTCCGTCTCCATGTCATTACAAAACAGGAACCCATATTGGCCAACTCTCAAAGAGGTAGATGAAGACATCGTGTTACTTCAGGGCTAAGAATAAGTTCCACATTTCGTCAAAGTTGATAGACTTCAATGTGCCAATTCTTTAGAGTCTATGGTATACTAATGACTGACATTGTCAATCACAAAAAAAAAACAATTTTTGGAGTGAAAGTTCTGTGTCAACAGCGCTCATCTAATATGAATGTCAATGACAAAATTTGCACAGGACTATAAGGTAACAATTTTCAAACCTTTTCTACTCAATTCAGTCCGTGCAAATATTATCCCTGCTACCCATCCTCCGTAGGGCACAACACCAATATCTTATTCCCAACTGTTAAATCCTTCTTGTCAATTCTGCTCTCTTTCCCTTATCCTTTCTCTCCAACTACCTTCTAACAGTCTGATGAGCTGGTTCAAGTGTCTCAAAATAACAGTATTCATGTCAACCTCATTCAATTCAATGGTCAAGTGCCTTCAAATACCTTCAGAATTATTCTAGCAAAATCAGTCAAGAGTCAATTACAAGTCTTTAAAAAATACCTTCAGAATCTGTCTGAAGAGACTTCTTCCATCCCTACATGCCGTCATAAAAGACCAGTACGCTTACATGAGGGGCTCCTCCACAACCATCGCTCTTGTACGCATGGTACAAACCTGGCTAACAGCGTTGGATTCCAAGAAGCCAACCATCATCAGAGCTCTGTTTGCCGACATGTCTAAAGCCTTCGATCGTGTCGACCATGAAAACTTGAAAACTTTGAAAACTTTATTATCAAATACCACATCGCAGACTGGCAAGTCTGAATTGGCGAGTATTTTCACATTTGCTCGCATAAAAATTATGTGATTATATACAAATATACAAAGTTTACCAATGGTGCTATTTAAAAAGACTTTTCATTTACAACAACAGAACACGACGTGAGGACAGCTGACGTTGTAAACATTGAAACATTCGAAACGTGACAGGATTGTATTGTTTGGTACAATGGAGTAGGGAAAACATGGAATTGTTAAGGAGATCAGTCACTTGTTCAGCAGGGATACAAGGTACGGAATCAGAGAGTTTTTGAGTCTGTTGGTGCGGCAGAGTGGTGTGTTAAGTTTCTGTTTGTTTCTGGTGTTCCGGCCGGATATGTCCCCTCTTGTGCTCGGAAGCCAGTCCCTGAAGTTGGACTCCATCAGAGATCTTGCAAAGTTGAGACACAAGTCCTCTCTTCTTTGTGCCAGTGTTTTGAGTCCGAGCTGTTGCAGGGCGTGGGAGTAGCTAGTGTAGTCGTTGCCCAGTATGATCCGGTAGGCTCGTTTTTGGATCTGTTCGAGTTTCTCAGTTTGCAGTTTGGTGAGGCTAGATGTCCAGGCAGGTGCAGCGTATTCTAGGATCGGTCTGATATAGCATGTGTAGATCGTGATCAGGTCATTACGCGATAACATGAACCTTTTGAGTCTTTTGAGGAGGTAGAGTTTCTTTGCGGCCTTTCCCACCATCTGCTTGACTTGGACGTCCCAATGAAGGTTGTTCTGGATGTGGAGTCCAAGGATCTTAAGGCTGGGCGCGACAGCTAGCGGTGCATTGTTGACTCGCAGTGGTGGCAGAGGGGGATAGTTCCGACAAAATGTGATGTGCATAGCAAGGCATTTAGAGTCGTTTAGTAGCATATGGTTGTTTAAAGTCCATTGGCATGACTGATCCAGATCAGACTGTAGGGTTGAAGGTTGTTTAAGCAGTCTTGATTGGAGCATGTTCATATCATCCACGTATTTCCATACCGGACTAGAGGCATCAGAAGCAGCATCGTCAATCAATACCATGCCATTCTACTACAGCATGTGATCGATATCCAGGCCAGTCCACGCAAGGTAACCTGGATCCACAGTTACCTTAGCGGTCGGCGTCAGAGGGTGGTAGGCGGTGGTGCGGTCAGCCCCTGGAAGGAGCCAACATCAGGTGTACCACAAGGTGGTGTTCTGCCCCCGTACCATTTTCTGCTCTTTATGAGCTCAAGAACAGCAGTACGTCTTGACACCATGAACGTGGGCTATGCGGACGATGTCTCCATGTCTGGAACCCTTAGTGTGCTTCAAGCCATAAAGAAACAAGAGCTTTGCAAAAAGCTGGCGTTTCATCTACGTGGAAATTAACCTCCTTGGTTTATGAATTAGGTGACTGGTCTTACATGTCGTAAAGTCGTATTGTGCAATGGAACGAAATAAATTTTCTTCATTATCTATGTTAATTGGGCCTTAATTTGATGTTCACCTTCACTGCATTGGTTTTCATTTCCACATATGCTACTGAACTGCCAAATATTGATAAGATCCGTTTACAGGTTGTCGAGTTATACGGTACACATAATAACAGAAATGCATAAAAAGCCTGCTATAGCAATATCAACCCTCCTCATTCAGGTGTAGGAACTGAGAGGGTCATCATACTCGAATATGTGTATTTGTATCTGTACAGTATATGTATGTGAATAGGAATAAATATCACAAGTGATTGTGACACACTATTAGTCAGAAAGTACAAATGCAGTCTGCTCAGTGGCAGGATAGTCTGCTAATGAGTACAAGTGCACAGTGTGCTTAGTGGCAGAAGTTAGTACAAATGCACAATCTGCTCGGTGGCAGAGGATTGTCTCGTAATGAGTTCAAGTTCACAGTCTGTTTAGTGGCAGGATAGTCTTGTAATGAGTACAGGTGTGTACAGAAGTAAAAGCAGTAATAGATGATTGAGTAACATTTTTATTAGTGCGAATGGTTGTTCTAATTGACCGTAAAGTTTGATTTAGTAGGCTTTGGTCCAATTCTGTGACAGCTGGGGACTGCAGCAGTCACAACTGAAAGAAAAAGCAAAAAAAAAAGGTTAGACATCTGATGCCAACTGAACATATCTAATATTTCAAAATTGGCTTGAATTGATTGGAGCAAGGAGGTTGAAAATATAGAAGGGGAAGCTACTTGATTGGAGGTGCAAATTGTCACTGTGACAATGATACGATATCGTGCTGATTACTGTGTTCCTAACTCCCAAAGAGTCTAATCTGGTGAAACGGAGTCAAACTTGCATCAAAAATCCTGATCCCAACTGTAACACAAATGTTTTGCAATCTATCTCAAAGTATACCTTATCCTGGCAGTACCATTTTTAAAATAAAACGTATATTCTGATGAATATAATTTCTAATAAGTAATACTAGCTACGTCCAACGCTCATATTCTTGATCTACAGCCCTATGGTTGAAAATCAAAAAAAATGAGAATCTAAGTTTACATACAGTATGTCAACACAATTTGTAAAATTACAATATTTACATACACCTATATCACCCAGCATAGTAGTATAAGTTTAATATGTAGATTCAATTAATGTGCTCAGCTTTTTCCATTGATCAGTTGCAGCGTTTGCATGCGGTTACATGTGTGAAGTGCAATTCTAGACTGTCTGATTTTCTTGCTCCTTTGCCATATAAGGCAGAGACTGAACAACAAATTTAGACGGTCTTGCCATATAAGGTCTTATTGTGTGCGACACAGTGTTGAACCAAGCAGCAAGGTAGCAGGGTCTAGCAGCACGACTGCAAGGTAAAACGCATCTTATTGCGTTTCATCGCGAAGGCGATGAAACGCAAAAACACTTGAGGAAGAGACATCTCATCTCGACACGTTGGTAGTGTAACCAATTTACTCTTAATGATAGGGCATCTCATCATGACGTTCCTCCAACGATTTCCACCCTAGTGATGAACTCAACATACTACTCACACCACAGGCGGTAGGCAAAGGTACATCACTATGCGAAAGGGGGTTATTTCCGGACATTTCAAAGTTTGTATACGTCCGGACTGGGAACGTTTTCGGACATATCCGGGCAATATCCGGACGACACGCCCCTACGTGTTTGGATAATATTCGATTCCAGAATGGGAACATAATACTATTTCTCATATCCGGATTTCCAGTAATGGGACATTTTCGGACTCATTTAAGACAAAACACGTTCCGAATATGTCATAATTTCGGACCCAGTTCGGAGGAATAACCCTCCGGAAAGATAGCAAATGCTGAAAATATTAGGAATCCAGAATGGGAACATAATACTATTTCTCATATCCGGATTTCCAGTAATGGGACATTTTCGGACTCATTTAAGACAAAACACGTTCCGAATATGTCATAATTTCGGACACAGTTCGGAGGAATAACCCTCCGGAAAGATAGCAAATGCTGAAAATATTAGGAATCCAGAATGGGAACATAATACTATTTCTCATATCCGGATTTCCAGTAATGGGACATTTTCGGACTCATTTAAGACAAAACACGTTCCGAATATGTCATAATTTCGGACCCAGTTCGGAGGAATAACCCTCCGGAAAGATAGCAAATGCTGAAAATATTAGGAATCCAGAATGGGAACATAATACTATTTCTCATATCCGGATTTCCAGTAATGGGACATTTTCGGACTCATTTAAGACAAAACACGTTCCGAATATGTCATAATTTCGGACACAGTTCGGAGGAATAAACCTCCGGAAAGATAGCAAATGCTGAAAATATTAGGAATCCAGAATGGGAACATAATACTATTTCTCATATCCGGATTTCCAGTAATGGGACATTTTTTGAGTCATTTGGGACAAAACTCGTTCCGAATATGACATATTTTCTGACCGCGTTCGGAGCTGTTACACACCGGGAAATTGCATATACTAAGGATATTCGGGACCAAGAATCGGGCCGTAACACTACTCCTCACATCCGGATTCATAGTAACGCTGAAAGATGGTGATGTCCGGATATTTTTAGGTACGTATACGTCCGAATTGGTAACGTTTTCGGATATATCCGGACAAAAAAACGACTCAACTTCCTCACGTTTTCGGATGATTTCCGTAGTCAAGAACGGGACCACAGTACTCTTCATAATATCCGGACTTCCAGTTTCGGACTCATTTAAGACGAAATGCGTTCAGAAAATGACCTAACTTCTGACCGCGCGTTCGGGCTGTTACGCTCCGGAAAGTTTACATAGGATATTCGGTACCGAGAATCGGACCGTAACACTTCTCCTTTCAGAAACTCTATTAGGCGTTACATTTTCAGACTATTTGGGAGAGAAAATGATCCTAATACAGTATGATATGTTTTGAATTCCTAACTCTTTACACATAGACGAATATACTGCACGAACTAAGAATAACAGAAGTACCACACCAAAGATTTAGGCAAATCAATACACGAATGCAAAACAGAAGTATCATCAAATGCAAGTTGTATTGGAGAACTCTCACTAACACCACTATCACAAAGACGTGAGGAACTATGCAGAAACTTTGCACTCTCTCGACTGAGATCCCCGACCTTCAGGGACTGGTTCCCACTGTGTCGTGAAAGACTCGCTCGAGTAACCGACTACAACAAACATTTAAAGCCAACACTGTGAGATATACAAAAAAGGCTTATCTACGTACTACGGGTCAACTTGCTAAACTACGATAGTAAAAACCGACTACAACAAACTTTTAAAGCCAACACTGTGAGATATACAAAAAGTCATATCTACGTACTATAGGGTCAACTTACTAAGCAGTGATAGTAAATAGTGGAATGTGACGTTTTAATGATGAAGTATGCCACTGTATGTGCTTCTTTTATTGTAATAATGTATGTAAAAAAAAGCTAGCCTTTTGTCAACAAGCCTACCAATTCAGCCCTAGGGCTGCCATGTGGTTTGTTTTATAAGTTGTATAAACCAGTCATCAGTCATCATCACAACTCCTAGCTTCAGTCGCTGTCTTCCTCTTCCTCCGTGTCTTCCTCTCCCTCTGTGCGTTCTCCTCCCTCTACGCGTTCCTCTCCCTCCGCGCCTTCCTCTTCCTGGGAGGCCACAGCCATGAGGTGTGGCTGTGCAGCCCGCTGGATGGTGGACATCTGTCTGTAAACTCCTCCCCTTGCTTTCTCTCTTTGTTGGAGAAGGGCAGGCGCCTGTCTCTCCTATTCTGGTCTAGGACCGGCTGGCACCTTCGCGTTATGTCCGTTAACTTGTCCGCCCGCCAGGCGGGTGGCTGGACCCACACCGATGACTTGTCATCCTCATCGCTGACTTCATCGGACATGTAAACCTGTCCTGATGACTTCAGGTAGTCGTATTCTTCTCTGTCCAAGACGTCCCCTGCCACCCGAACTCGGGACTTGAACAGCTGAGTGGGTACAGAAAAAATCTTGTTATTAAGCATGGCGGGCACCTGGGCAGGGCTACACTGCAATAAACGATTTTGAAGGACACAAACCAATATCATCATAGGGGGATTTTTAACACAAACCGCCGCGTTATTAAAAAACCAAGATACATATTACTTTACCATTCTAAATATAGCCAGCAAAATGTAGCCAGTCTTGGTAGGAAATGCATTTTTCATGACTAATAGTTTTCATAAACGTTGTTTCCAATGATCACTTGTAATTTAGATAGAATGTTAGATCTTGGATAGAAAATCCGAAAACACGCAAAATATGCATAAATGCCTGATAAATATTACAGCTTTCTTTTGGAATTTGGTTTTATGAAAAAGAAACTAGTCAGATAGTTCTACTTTAGTGTCAGTTGCATACCAGGTTTTCTTGAACTTCATGATACCCTAACATGTGGATGCCATGCACAAAGCCACTTGAACAATCGCCTAACCCATCCCTTCAATCTGTTAATTTCAATAGATAAATAAGTTGAATACACATACCCTGTCTCTCCTATTTGTCATCATTTTTTTTCTCTTGACCGCCTCAGCCTTCCGTCCTCCTCTAGCAGCTTGCTCTGCGCCCTCAGATGTTCGTGCAGGTGGTTGAATTCGTGGAAGGAAGGAAATAATTTTAGTGTTAATGGAGGTTACCACTAATGTTATCCATTGCGAGGTTAAGGTCATCTATGGCTAAATTGTCCAGGAAAACCTGCACGCCGTAGTCGTCGCGCGTGCGCTGGTCGGCTCCGGGGTAGGCTAGCCTGGCGCACTCTCAGTTCCAATTGCTGCGGGGTCTCGCTGCGCTTTTGCCGCAAAGCCTGGGTGTCGCTGCGGTAGTGGAACGGGTCCTGTGTGCGGCTGTACATCCGCCTTAGATAGACGCAGAGAAACCGGGGAGCCAGGAGCTCTTCGGAGTAAGACGTGGGGTGGGTAGCCATCGCCGGTGACGAAGCAGGAATGGGGCCGTAGAAGAAGGACAATGCAGCCTCTAATTTACCGAAATCAATCTCCGGGGCATTAGTTTTGGCGGCCGCCATGATGGTACAAAAATAAAAAAAGCCAAACAGAAATGGGTACTACAAAACGGGGAGCCAAAACAGAATAGGTCTAAAAACACAAACGAGATTTTGAGCAAACGATAGTGAAAGAATAATTTATGGAATAGGACACAGAAAACTGACAACAACGGTATATCCATTTGCAAGTCAAGGCGTCCAGGAGAGCGGTCTTCTTGGCAAAACAATGGCCCGAAAGGCGCACAGCGGGACACTAGAGACGGACTGCGATGTCGGCAAGGTCCAATCAATTATGCAGTGTGAAAAAACGGACGCGAAACCCACGCCACTAGTAACACAGCTGGAAAACGGAAAATATGCAGAAAACTGCAGCCAAAACAGCAGGACAAAGAATTTGGTAGTACAGGAAAAGCAACAACACTCGTACGGCACACAAACAGTCGGGAAACGTTAACTAGCTACGCAAAGAAACGGGCCGAAAACAAGCTAACACGCGTAGTACACGGGAACCGACAGCGCAAAAAGAAGCACACAAAATTCACAAGCAAGCAGAAACCACAGTTGTCCGAACAAGCGGTGTAGGAATCAATGCAACTTTTCTGGTCTAGGGTATAGGATGTGGACTTAACCTTTATAGCTTAAGTTACGCTACTGTAGAGATAAGAACGCCAAGCCGGTTTGATTAATACTCTTGTTCGGATCGTTATTTATCCCGTAGTATATGCAGTACTATACAAGCCAAGTCTACTATAAAGGCCTACAGTACAAGATGCACAATAATCGATCTAGAGCGTTACGATTACGGAGGTTGAGTGTAATGATGGAAATGTAGGATATTCTACAATCATCTAGTATTTATTACGAACAAAATACAGAGAGCTAATCTACGTGTGATCACTTACCTTAGTCACAGGATAGCTTCTGAGTTCAAATCGGCGGGCTTATGCTAAGGAGCTAGCTGTTCTCACTCGCTATTGGTCAACACTACTCTATTCAGATGAGCTTCCGAATACGGCCTGGTCACGTGTCTTAGTCCTAAATATAGCTTGCTTACTGCCTAGCTACTGAGAAACCTTTGTATAAGATCAGGACACATTATGTCGTCTATTCTATCTGTTACAGCTGACAGGATGATCCTGTCAGCAGTGCAGATTTTTCTACTGCCGACCAGTATCGTCCTGACTCAGTAGCCACTTCCAAATGTCTGGTTGAAGATCGCGAAACGCTCGTTCCCGGGAACACTACACTACAGCCTCAAATCAACCTCCTTGCTCAATTTGCCTGCTAAGTATCCACTGTAGTGTCAGCTAACCCTACCCTCCACGCAGATGTTAGGCTTGTACATGTTTTGCATAACTAAAAGACAGAAGCTATTGACAGGCTAGTCTTACCCTTAATATACAATCATAGCATTGAACATAATCATGTAAAATGTCTTGGCTTGTGCTGGTCAGACTGGTATCGGGCCATTGACCAGCAGTTCATTCGGCGGCCCAAAGCAGTCATCCCGCGGTAAATAGAGCTCAGCACTCCTGGGTAGTTTCCCGGCCCCGCCCAGTAGTACCAGCCCGGCTTTTGCTTCAGCTTGTATGCCCGCCCCGCCAGCAAGGGGAAAACTACTAAATGCATTTTATGTGTGTTGAAGACTCCCAAACATACAACCCTAAACATCATTCGTTGAAATGGGAGTAGATTAATAATGATGATCCATGTCATTTGTTAGATGGTAGTAAGGTTTCGGGGGAATCTCCCGTCAGCGCCTTTGGGTATCAAAGACATGAAAGATGCAGCTGAGCTAACGGGGTCAGGTTACATGCGATAAAGCTTATTTTTTGTAAACAAATCCATTGTGTACTTACCAGTTCAAACCTTGCAAGTTGCACACATTCGCAAACATCGTGGTGGCGCGGTATATACCGTTGTTTGTCGGGCTTTGACTGCTCCAAACACGCGTGGTACGGTCCCATCAGGTCAAACTGTCGCACGGTTGACGTTTCACTGACAACACTTCACTGTTTACATCCGCACAAAAATAACACACAGATATTATGTTCCAACACACATATATAATGTGCCTCAGCTCCGATCCGTTCTAAAAAAAATCTGGTTCCGAATGACCTGACTTTCAGAAACTGCACCACCCGTATGCGTTTTATTCTCGGTTGAATTTGGCTTCCTGATACTCCTTGGTGACAGTATCATCAAATAGCCTAGAATGTGCTGCCACCATGATAAAGTTGCAGCGCCACTGTACGGCGAACAATAGTACAGCACATCGCATATTCTGACCATGAGTGCCTCCTGTTTTAGTCCGAAAATGGGACTTTCCCATGCTGCAACGCTTCCATGGAGTATCATGAGTAAATTTGGAGCATGATACTGTCCGTATATGGAGCTTTCCCATACTGCAACGCGTCTATGGAGTATTTTGAGTGAATTTTGAGCATGATATTTCCGGATATGTAACTTTCTTATAATGCACCGCTATCACTAGTATAGATCTATAGTATTTCGATGGAGTATGTGCTTCATATGATATCGTGTCAACTCCTAATTTGTCTAAATTTATTTCCAAAATATATCATCTCAAGGGCGACATAATCCTTGATCAATTACAATGAAACCTACATACAATATATGAACCGTATCACAGCAAGAATCGCCAATGACGCGTATCTTGAAAAAAAAGACGTCTTATTTGTCCGGACACGCAACAGAAATGAACCCCCAAAACCTTGCCCGGAAACGGTCGGAATATGTGGCATGTCATGTTACTCCAAATATGTCCGAACACTGTCACTGATTCTTGGTATATCTCTAGCTCTCTAGCTCTTGTATCTGTGTCGTGAATTGAACATGAGTACGGAACAAGAAACGCCAATGGCACGTATTCGGAAAAAAACAGGAAGCTTTTATCCGTCCGGATATGCTTCGGAACAATTTCTGAATCATGATATTTGCGGATGTAGTAAATATCGAATGTCGTCCGAAAATGGTCCGGAAATGAGGCATATCATGCTACGTGTCAACTCCTAATATGTCCAAAATTTATTCCTGGAATATAACTACCTTGGATATGTTCAGAATATAAAGCGTGTTATGCATTCGGAAGCAAGAAACGTCAATGGCGCGTATCTTGAAATATAGGAAAGTCTTATTCGTCCGGATTCGCAACAAAACATGTCCGGACTCAGGATATTCCAGGATATGGTAAATATCAGACATCTTGTCCGGACACATTCCAAATATCAAGCATGTCTTGGAATATATCAACTCCGAATTTTTCCGGAAATCAGCCCCTTTCGCATAGTGCATGTATTATCGTTGAATAGCTGCTGAAGTTCCGATCGTGACGAAGTACTCGACGCGGGGATCACCCGTGCCGAGCTTCCGAGCGAAACCCGAAGTGATGCCGAAGGCACGAGCGAGGGGTCCGGGGAGCCGAATAGGGTTCGCCGAACAGGGTTCGCCGGAGCCGGACAGCTAGCCTCGTAGGGGCGAGCGATAGGTAGGAAACGACCTTTCAAATATCGCAAATTTCTGCTAAATTTCGTAATTCAGCTCACAACATTAAAACGATTTATCATCGGCGAGACATTTGCTACCAATCTAGAGTATATTGTGGGCCTAAAAGTTGTCTAAAACAAAAATATACGGCATTTTATTTGTATTGTCGGAATTTGCTCGATTTCCGGCTAACAGCGTCACCAGCAGTACCGCTCCTGGCGCAGCACGTCGCTGCTGCACAACATGATGACATAACGGCTAGCCAATCAGAGGTAGGAAAATTTGACATGTTCCCGCCAAAGTTTTATTCCTGTGCGTTTTATCTCATCTGAAGCTCATGTTGTCGCATATTTGCCCACCGCCCCCTCCCCACAATCATGCGCCGATTCGAAAAATGTCAAACCTCGTATCGGCAGTTTAGTTACCAAAATGCTGCAACAGTCGGGTATACACTAGCAACATATATTTTTTAGAACGACCGATACGGTTTATATTCGGTAGCATCTGTTTCACCAAGGAGATTTTATACAGAAGGAGAGTGGACAGGACCATTGTACTATGATTATAGCGTGTGAGATTCAAAGTCGCGTCAAGGTGTAAATTACCCCGATATGCATACATCCCACGCCGAGCGCTTGGCAAAGTTGCTTTGTTTTCACGGGTGTGACCCGGCGATAATGACCTTGTGTGGAGCGACTTCGATTTCTGTGACTTTGAAACATTAGAGTTACAAGAACACAGCGTGGAAGATCATCTATCTAACGGCGAGAACCAAAGCACTGCGGAAACCAACGCTGCAGCCGGCAGCCGCGGTTTCCAACACAAGAATTTGCCCTCCTTGCAGCTTGGTTTCACGAGAACTATCGTACAGAATTTCTTACTTTCGGGCTGTCTACCTTCCGTTTACGAAAATCAGACAAAAAGAGTGAAAAACCAACTGTTATTCACATCAAAACGTACTGCTGTGTAGCGTAGCTTTCGTTGACATGTTGTCACTTGAGTCCCAAAATACCCGACAAAGTACCGAAAAAGTCCGCTACACCACGACGTCCAGTGAAATCACCTCAAGTGATAACGCACATCGGGGATGGCCGTTTCCTACCCAGTGATTTTTGAAGGCCACAGAAGTGTAATCAAGCTTCCTATCTTAATATATGGCAATCATGTAAGAAAGAAGCTGTCAAAAGTCACCTACCTGAGTTTTAGTCCATGAAAAACATGCATTGGCAGGGGTGTCAGGCCTCTAAAGTTTCAATCTAGAGCATAATTTCAACTTTCTAATCGGCACAACCCCTAAGAATCCAGCTGTGTTTACCTTTGACCTCCTTCTTTACCTGATAATCACACAAAAACACCAAACTTCTACTGCCTACAGACACCACAAACATCGATCCAAGTCTGATTTTTCAACACAATTAGAAGGTAGAAACCCTTACCTGTAACATCCAGCTCAGAAATACCAACATATCCTAGAAAAAAACCCTGCACAGCTACTCTTACCAAGGGTACCAAACCTATTTCCTTCCAAAGTTGGCATTCTGCGCCTGCGTGGATTACGCTTCTGTCGCCTGCAAGTAAGAGGTAATTTAGCGCAAAGGATGACGGGAGAAACCGTCGTCGGGAGTATGTGAGCGAAAACATGTACCGCGGCGGGTCCCCAACATAAATACCGTTGCCTATTGCCCGTGCTCACACTAGATGTGTTGTGGTAGCGGCCGAGTACGTACTTCGCTGCCCGTCTCTGTACTGCTTCCAGCTTGTCGATGTTCTTCCTGGTGTGGGGGTCCCATACTGTGGCTGAGTATTCAAGGGGGGCCCCCAGAAATGCCTTATATGCCTTCTCCTTTATGCTTGACGAGCCTTGAGGTTGCGCTTTAGGAAGCCGAGAACTCTGTTGGCCTTGTTGGTGACTTTATAGATGTGCGCCTCCCAGGCCATATCCCGGCTCATGGTAGCACCCATAGTAGTTAAATGAACTAACGGTGTCCAAAGTATGTCCGTGTAGCACGTAGGAGCTCACAAGAGGGTTTCTACTTCTTGTAACTGACATCGACACGCATTTGGAAGGATGGAACTGCATGTCCCATTGACTTTCCCACTCGGACAGGCGTTGGGGGTCTTGCTGGAGTTCTTCTTGTTGTTATCTCCATGAAAAAAGGCTATATGGAGATACTGTTTTGCGTGCGTTTGGTGTCTGTGTGTATGTTTGTGTTCACGACTGCTTAAAGTCAGCATAACTGTAGAACCTGTACATGGATTGTAATGATATTTGGTATGTAGGTCGGCGTTAGAAGGAGGAAGGTCAAGGTCGATTTTGGGCCCCCTGGCACGTGTCACTGGAACTGCAATGACGTATTTGTAAAAATCCTCTAAGGAGAAAAACTGAAGAAAGGATCGACAGACTCATGTTATTTGGTACACAGGTAGGTGGGATATAGATGTACACACTGAAGTGCAAACTATGCAAATGAGACTGAATTTGCATAAGTAAGGAGGTAAATTGTTTGCATGTGTGTCGCTGGATGCTTAAAGTCAGCATAACTGTAGAGCGTGTAGATGGATTGTAATGATATTTGGTATGTGGGTATGTGCTGGGAGGAGAATGGTCAAGGTCGATTTTGGGCCCCCTGGTATGTGTCCCTGGAACTGCAATGGCCTATTTGTAAAAATGTTCTAAAGGGGAATAACTGAAATGCGGAACAACAAATGTTCATGTTATTTGGTACGCAGATAGGTTGGACATAGATGTACACACTGAAGTGCAAATCATGCAAGGTTACTGTGTTTGAGTGTTTGTGTAAGTGTGTGTATGTTTGTGTTACCGTGTGTGTATGTTTGTGTCACCGGATGCGTAAAATCAGCATAACTGAAGAACGTGTGGATGGATTGTAATGATATTTGGTATGTGGGTAGGTGTTAGGAGGAGAAAGGTCAAGGTCAATTTTGGGCCCCCTGGTCTGTGTCACTGGAGCTGCAGAGGCGGATTTGTAAAAATCTTCCAAGTAGAATAACTGAAGGAAGGAACGACAGATTTTCATGTTATTTGGTACGCAAGTGGGTTGGGCAGAGATGTACAAACTGAAGTGGTAATTATGCAAATTTGGACTGAATTTGCATAAGTAATGAGGAATATCTACTTCTTCTGGGTATCGGCTTTGAGGTCGCACCTGTTGAATCCATTGGTCTCTTATCTAGGGCGAGTATTCCCCAATTCCCAACAGCTGGTGGTTCCGCTGCCCAAAACCAAGTAGATGTAAGGGTGGTAACTCTACTAATTGTGTTGCAGAAAGTTATATGTACCTTTTGTTTCATAGTACGGATGTTATATTTAAAATGAAGGTACCTTTAGAACAGGTCAATACACCTGACAATAATCTATGCAAATGAGGACCTTATTTGCATAATTTATGCATAATCGTGTATTTCCCTAACCGCAAAAGCTGCGGCTGTCATATTTGAGATGTAGGTACCATTAGGAAAGGTGAATACACCTGGACATAAATTATGCTAATGAGGACCTCATTTGCATAATGTATGTATAAACTTGTATTTCCCTTCTAGTGAATACTTTGGATGTCATATCTAAGATGTAGGTACCTTAAGGAAAGGTAAACACACTTGTACATGAATTATGCTAATGAGGACCTCTTTTGCATATTTTATGCGTAAATGTGTATATCTCCTACCGTAAAGGCTACGGATGTCATATTTGAGATGTAGGTTCCCTTAGAAAAGGTAAAAAAACCTGGCCATAAATTATGCTAATGAGGGCATCATTTGCATAATTTAGGCATATCCCTTGCTGTAAAGGCTACGGATGTCATATTTCAGATGTAGGTAATTTTAGGAAAGGTGAACACACATGGCCATAAATTATGCTAATGAATACCTCATTTGCATAATCTATTCATAAACGTGTATTTTCCTTACCGTTAAAGCCACGGATGTCATATTTTAGATGTAGGTACTTTTAGGGAAGGTGAATACACCTTCCATAAAATATGCTGAAGCGGACCTCATTTGTATAATTTAGGTATAACCTTGTATTTCGCTTACTGTAAAGGCTACGGATTTCATATTTGACATGTAGGTACCTTTATGAAAGGTCAGAAAAATCTGGCCATAAATTATGCTAACGAGGAGTTTTTGCATAATATATGCATTGCCCTTACCATAAAAGCTACTGATGATATATTTCAGATGTAGGTACCTTTAAGAAAGCTGAACACACCTGACCATAAATTATGCTAATACAGACGTCGTTTGCATAATCTATGCAGAAACTTCAGAATTCCCTTACACTGCAGTAAATGCTAAGGACGTCATATTTGAGGTGTAGGTAATGGGAGGGGAATATCCTGCATTTTCCCGAAAATGTTGCCTTTCTAGGTTCTATTTCGTGGATACCCTCTGGCACACGAAACAAAACAACCAGCGGCAACAGCAAATAACTAGGGCAAAATAAACACATCTCATATAAAAACAAATTTCATGGAGATTTTGGGTCTTCGGACTCTTGTTCGGTGTTTGCTGTGACTTTGTACACCCCAGTATCGTCTGCGAACAACCGTGACGTCGCTGTTAGCTTGTCTTTTTTTTTTCAACCTTTATTTAACCTTGAAAGTATGTACAACATACACTCTTCGGCCGAGGCCGTTTTTCAAGAGTTCAAGGGAGAAGGTCAGGGGTCCTTTCAACGTACCATCGTATAATAGAAACATAAATTGTTATACAAAAATAACGTAACAATCAGTATTCCATAATCAAATTCGGTATATAAAGATAAGTCGACTATATAACATCATTTCCCTATTCGGTTATGATACTCAGTTCGTAGTTACTCGACGCAACATATTCTTAAATGTTGCAACTGAAGGCGCCGTTCTCAAGTTTGGTGTCAGACTGTTCCATAGAGTTGTACCTGAGTAGGAGATAGATCTTCTATATACTTCTCTACGGACCATTGGTACATACAGTAGGTTAGATCATTAATGTAGGCCAAGAACAAGCATGAGCCTAGTACAGAGCCTTGGGGTACCCCTGACTGGACACCGACGAACGGAGAGTAACATCCATTGACTACTACGGCTTGACCGCGATCCTTGAGGAAACTGGTAATCCATGTAAGGGCCAGGCCTTTGATACCATAGCACTGAAGTTTGTGTGTCAGTAGGCTATGGTTTACCCGGTCGAAGGCTTTCGCGAAATCCAGTATTAGGATATCTGTCTGCTTGCCCCCCTCTAGGTTGGACGTCAGTTCCTCTACGAGCTCTAATAGTTGGCTCTCGCAGGATAGGATCTCCCTCGTCGGAAACTGTGTTGATTGTCATTGAGGATTTTGTGAGTATCGAAGTGCTCCATCATAGAACTGACAACTATATGTTCCAAGATTTTACAACCAATACATGTAAGCGAAACCGGCCTGTAGTTGGCGGGATTGTACTGTTCGCCCTTCTTGAAAATTGGAGTAACATACGCAGTCCTCCAGTCATCTGGGACAACACTAGACGCCAGTGATGACTGAAAGATGACGGTCAGCTCCACCGCGAGTTCCAATTGTAATCTGGTACTTATGCCGTCTGGACCCCGTGCCTTATGCGGGTTGAGCTCTTTCAATAACTCTGTGACTCCCTCGCGTGTGATGTTAGTTCCTTGACAAGAATCTTACACTCCAAGAGCAAGTCACCTCTACTGTGACAAAAGCGTCACGTAGACTGCACTACCTGAAGCTTCGAATTCTGTCCAAACAAGGAACCAGCGTTTCTGACTTAGTCCTAGTATACCTGTCCCTTGTACGCCCAGTTCTTGAATACGGGCATGTCCTCCTTGTCGGGTGCAGCAAGGAACAGGAACGTCAACTAGAGCGAGTCCAACGGCCAGCTCTTCGCATCACCAGCCGAGCAGGCCGGCGTGATGTGCCTAAACTACCCACCTTCAAGTCTAGGCGCGAGGATGCCCCTGTCAAACTCTTCAGACAAATGCTCCAAGATGACCACCCCCTACACGATCTCGTCCCCCCCCCCTGCAGATCCACAGCCACTGGACGGTCACTCAGGAACAAACACACCATCTCCATCCCCCCAGCATGAACAAAAAGATTACAGAATTCTTTTCTACAACAGGCCATCAGACTGTACAACAAACAGTAAAACCTAATGTGCACTAATGGACATTTGTTATATCAGTGATGAACGTATGGATGTATATTAATATATTGTATATAAGTGTTTTGTATTCTATTGTTAATATCATCGCCATCCAGGCATGTTTTTGTCTTCAAGTCTTGATATGTGAATAAAGAAGAAAGAATGAGAATGAGCCCCAAGGAGGGTGATTGTGCGATCAGTGGAATAAATGTAGTTCTAAATAGATTTTGGAGTGTCCGTCTGATGCTTAAAAGAACCTTCGATTCGCAAGAATCATCACATTGGCGTTGTCGGCAGGATCGACGGAAAACCAGGCAAGATTTCGGAAACATTGTAAACCAGTAAGGAGCGGTGGACCTTGCGTTTGTGTGCAAGACAGCATATCTTGGGTTAACACGTAGGACTGCATCATGGGTGGGTCAAGGCAGGAGAACTTTGTCAGGACCAAGAAGGGCCGTTTGGAGAAGCGGAGTTCTGCCAGGACCGTGTGCTAGCCTGCAGTAGCGGACACTGTTGTTCTGTTCCGTGGTTTTCTGCGGAGAGGCGTCTACACGTGACATGGAAGAAAGCGTCCATCAGAAGTTCGGGGTAAAGAGCAGATTCCAGTAGGATCTCGGTTCCAGGACCCAGGCAACAGGACCTATTCGGACGAGGAAGCAACCAAGGAAAGGACATACGTTGAAGTGTAGGCTGGGCAGTTCCTGTCAGTGGAACTGTAGAACTACTTGACCTTTGTCAGGTTAGGACTGAGACCTCGACTGGATTGTATTCGGAATTAACAGTTGGTGTTACTACCTTGTCTTTTTTCAGGATAGACTTTCTGTTTGTTCTGTTTTTGTTGACTTTCAGTTGTCTGACCTATATCGGTGTGTAAGCCATAAGTGGTGTTTTGTTGCCCAGAGAAAACAAGGCTAGTTTTTCAGTATGAGACATCTGTTTTGAATTGTGTGCATTCCATACTGTACTGGGGGTGGGATAGCACATTTGGAGAGGGAGAGCCAGACAAAGAGCCAGTCGGCCAGAGTGCCAGACAGACAAAGAGCCATCTAAATAGAGAGAATGATAGACAAAGAACCAAACATGAGAACCAGACAGCGAGTGAGACAGAGGGTTAGACAGACAGAGAACCAGACAGACAGAGAACCCGACAGACAGAGAGTAAGCCACGGAGAGAGCCAGCAGGATAAAGAGCCAGACGGACGGAGAGTCGGACAGAGAGAGAGCTAGCTAGAGATCCAGACAGGCAGAGAGCCAGGCAGACAGAGGGTCAGGCAGACAGAGATCCAGACAGGCAGAGAGCCAGGCAGACAGAGAGCCAGGCAGACAGAGGGTCAGGCAGACAGAGATCCAGACAGGCAGAGAGCCAGGCAGACAGAGGGTCAGGCAGACAGAGACCCAGATAGACAGAGAGTCAGGTAGAGAGTCAGCCAGACAGAGAGCCAGGCAGTCGGATAGCCAGAGAGACAGACCGAGAGCCAGACAAAGAGTCCGAAAGACTTAGAGTTAGCCAGACAGAGACCCAGACAGACAGACAGAGAGGCAGGCAGATAGTCAGTAAGACAGAAAGTCCAACAGACTGACAGTCAGGCAGACAGAGACCGAGACAAACATGAGATAGGCAGAGATCAAGACAGACAGAGAGCCAGAGAGAGAGTCAGCCAGACAGAATTAGAAACAGACAAAGTGTCAGACAGACAGAGAGTCATGCATACAGACACCCACAGACAGACAGACACAGGCAGAGAGTCAGGCAGACAGAGACCCAGGCAGACAGACACAGGCAGAGAGTCAGGAAGACAGAGACCCAGACAGACAGACAGAGAGAAAAGTAGAGAGCTCGAGTCAGTCTGGCAGAGAGCCAGGCAGAGATTCAGGCAGACAGAGACCCAGGCAGACTGAGAGACAGGCAGTGAGCCAAACAGACAGAGTCAGGAAGACGACACCCAGACAAAAAGAGACAGACAGAGAGCCAGAGAGAGAGTCAGACAGACTGACAAACAGACAGACAGACAAAGAGTTAGACAGTATGACAACCAGAATGAGTCAGACAGAGAGCCATGCAGACAGAGAGAGTCAGGCAGACAGAGGGACAGACAGACAGAGAGACAGACAGAGAGTTAGACAGAGAGTTAGACAGAGGGAGAGCCTGACAAAGAGTCAGACAGCCAGAGAAAGAGCCAGCCGGCCAGAGAGCCAGGCAGATAAAACGCCAGCTAGATAGAAAAACAGACAGGCATAGAACCAAACGGCGAGTCAAACAAAGGGTTAGACAGACAGAAAACCAGACAGACCGATACCTTGACAGACACAGAGAAAGACAAAGAGAGCCAGAAAGATAAAGAGACAGACAGACAGGGATTCAGTAAGAAAGGAAGCTAGCTAGAGATCCAGACAGACAGACAGAGAGCCAGACAGAAACAGAACCAGACAGACAGAGAGAGTCAGGCAGACAGAGACCCGGACAGACAGACAGACAGACAGACAGACAGACAGACAGAGAGAAAGGTAGAGAGTCAGACAGACAGACAGAGAGTTAGACACACAAAGAGACAGACAGAAACCCAGGCAGACAGAGAGACAGACAGAGAGTCAGACAGACAGAGAGTCAGGCAGACAGAGAGCCAGACAGACAGAGAGCCAGACAGACAGAGAGATAGACTTACTTAGACTTAGATCCTCCACTGCCAAAATAGCACATCGGGCAGCAATCTTCCTCCAGAGAAAAAGGCAGACATGCGTCGAGAGTGAGTTAGACAGAGAGTCAGCCGGGCAGAGACCCAGACAAAGGGAGAGGGAGACAGAGAGTCGGGCAGACAGAGAGCCAGCCAGACAGATAACAAGACAAAGAGACCGACATACTAAGAGTCAGGCAGACAGAGACACAGACAGGCTGAGAGCTAGACAGAAAGAAAGTCAGGAAGAGGGAGAGCCAGGCAGAGAGTCAGGCAGGCAGAGACCAAAAAACAGAGAGAGGGACTGGCAGAGAGTCAGTCAGACAGTGACTCACATAGACAGTGAGCCAGAGAAACCTAGAGACAAGCAGAGAGCCAGACAGACAGAGAGTCAGATATACAGAGAGCCAGACAGGAGTCAGACAGACAGACAGACAGTCAGACAGGAGGCCAGACAGACAGAGACCCGGGCAGACTGAGAGACAGATAGACAAGCAGAGAGCCAGACAGAGAGCCAGACACAGAGTACGACAAACTTAGAATCAGGCAGACAGAGACCCGGACAGACAGAGAATCAGACAGACAGACAGACAGAGACCCAGACAAACAGAGATGGGCAAAGAGCAGGATAGACAGAGAGTCAGACAGACTGACAGTCAGGCAGACAGAGACCCGGACAGACAGATGTTAAAAGGTAAAGAGCCTGACAAACAGTGAGCCAGACAGAAAGTCAGCTAGACAGATACCCAGACAGACAGCAAAGAGGCAGGCAGAAAGTCAGACAGACAGAAACCAAGAAAGAGAGAGAGAGAGAGAAAGTTAGAGAGCCAGACAAACAGAAAGCAAGACAGAGAGTCAGACAGACAGATAGACAGACAGAGAGTCAGACAGACAGTAAGTCAGACAGAGTGAAAGGCAGACAGAGAGTCAGACAGAGGGAGAGCCAGACAAAGAGTCAGACAGACAGAGAGCCAGACAGAGAGTCAGACATACTGAGAATCAGGCAGACAGAGACCCGGACAGACATACAGACAGACAGACAGAGAGAAAGGTAGGGAGTCAGCCTGACGGAGAGCCAGACAGAGAGAGAGAGAGTGAGACAGACAGAGAGCCAGCCAGCCATAGAGCCAGACAGACAGAGAGTCAGGAAGACCAAGACAAACAGAGAGATAGACAGAGAGCAAGATAGACAGAGAGCCAGAGAGAGAGAGAGAGTCAGCCAGACAGAGACCCAGACAGACAGAGAGACAGGCAGAGAGACAGAAATTCAGAGAGTCAGACAGACAGAGAGAGAGAGAGAGAGAGACAGGAAGAAGAGAGTCAGACAGAATTAGAACCAGAAAAAGAGTCAGACAGACAGAGTATAATGCAGACAGAGAGCCATGCAGACAGAGACCCAGACAGACAGAACAGACAGGCAGAGAGAGAGAAAGGTAGAGAGTCAGCCTGACAGAGAGCCAGACAGAGAGTCAGACAGAGAGTCACACAGACAGAGAGTTAGGCTCAGAGTCAGGCCGACAGAGACCCAGACAGACTGAGAGACAGACAGTGAGCAAAACAGACAGAGAGCCAGCCAGCCAGTCAGCCAGCCAGAGAGCCAGACATACAGAGAGTCAGGAAGACAGACACCCAGACAAACAGAGAGATAGACAGAGAGCCAGACAGACAGAGAGCCAGAGAGAGAGTCAGCCTGACAGAGACCCAGACAGACAGACAGACAGGCAGGCAGGCAGACAGACAGACAGACAGACAGACAGAGAGACAGACAGAGAGACAGACAGACAGACAGAGAGTTAGACAGAATAAGAATCAGACAAAGAGTCACAGTCAGACAGACAGAGAGTAATGTGGACAGAGACCCATACAGACACAGAACCAGACAGAGAGATAGGCAGAGAGACAGAAATACAGAGAGACAGACAGAGAGTCAGACAGACTGAAAGTTAGCCAGTCAGAGACCCAGACAGACAGACAGACAGACGGGTAAAGAGTCAGGCAGAGAGTGAGCCGGACAGAGAGTCCGATAGAATAAGAATCAGGCAGACAGAGACCCGGATAGACAGAGAATCGGACAGACAGACAGAGACCCAGACAAACAGAGAGATGGGCAGTGGCCCAGACAGACAGAGATACAGGTAAAGAATCAGGCAGGGAGAGAGCCAGGCAAAGATTCAGATAGACAGACAGAGAGACAGGTAGTCAGACAAAGAGTCCGACAGACTGAGAGTCAGCCAGATAGAAGCCCATACAGACTGAAAGCCAGAAGACAGAGAGTCAGGCAGAGGGAGAGCCAGACAAAAACTCCGGCAGACAGAGAGTCAGGCAGACGGAGACAAAGACAGGCAGAGAGTCAGACAGACAGAGAGTCAGACAGACAGAGAGTCAGGCAGACAAAGGGCCAGACAGACAGACAGACAGACAGACAAACAGACAGGCAGAGAGACAAGCAGAGAGCCAGACAGACGGATGTAGAGCCAGAAAGAGAGTCAGACAGAGAGTCAAACACACACAGAGCCAGACAGAGAGTCAGACAGACAGGGAGCCAGACAGACAGAGTGACAGGCAGAGAGACAGATATATAGTCCGACAGACTGAGAGCCAGACAAAAATGGAGCCAGACAGACAGAGAGCCAGACAAAGATTCAGACAGACAGAGATTCAGACAGACAGAGACCCAGACAAACAGAGAGACAGGTAGAGAGCCAGACAGTAGTAGAGCCAGATAGAGAGTCATCTAGACAGAGAGCAAGATAGACAGAGAGCCAGACAAAAAGTCAGACGGACAGAGAGTTAACCAGAAAGAGAGTCAGCCTGACAGAGAGTCATCCAGACAGAGAGCCAGACCGACAGAGAGCCAGACAGACAAACACAGAGCCAGACAGAGAGTCCGAAAGACCGAAAGCCGGACAAAAGGGAGCCAGACGGACAGAGAGCCAGACAAAGAATCAGACAGACTTACTGCATCTATGGACTGGCCAACTCCTCTGGTATGTTATCTGTCTATTTGGCCGCTTTCTACTTTTTCCAGCCACGTCTGAAGCCTGGTAGAGGCTATTGACTACTCTCATTTCCCTTCAGACCTAATATCAGCTCCCTGCCATAACTGATAACACTGACTGTAACGATGTCCCCTTTAGGTTCTGACGATGAAGCCCCGGCCAAGAAGCCTTGAGAGCCACAAAGATGTTGATGCGTGATGATGTGTCAGCAGAGAGCAACTTAGTTTGAACCCTGAATGCTGCATATATATAGTGTAGTCCTGTAAATGTAATACCACACAGATTCATATGTTGTAACACAGCGATGAGTGTCTTCC